>NC_141687.1:492854018-492922687 GCF_964263255.1 Lissotriton vulgaris
GTGTATATGGTAATTTCCATGCTGACTTAATGTACCCTTTACCCAATCGTTCATACTGGTCAGTCGGTATATACTCAAGGCAATTTTTAAATTGGAAAGTTGCTATCGGAATTTTGATAATCATGTGTATTATCCATTCAATGACAGGTCTTTCTGACATTGTCAATGGTAATCTCTTCAGTTTTTCGATGCTCAGGATTGTATAGTCTGCTCCTTTCTGTGCCAAGCTGATTTGTTTATCAGTAAGGTTAAAGATGGAAAACAATGACGTTGTGTTGATTAAACGCCATGGCACATAGCCTGAACGAAGATTTTGCAGCGTCCAGCCTAGCTGTACAATAGAACGCAATTGCGACTGGCCATGTTGTAACATTAGCAAGTCTTTATCTATTATATCGATGGCAGATGATACAATCCTGTCCAGTGAATATATTCTGGAGGACACAGTCATTAACCCATTGTCCACAACAGAAAGTGATTTTTCCAAATTAATACGATCAATTTCTCGTTGTTTTACAGCTGTTTCAATTTGCGTTACTTTCCAAGCCTCGTTTTATGCCGCATATATACTTGCCGCTATGAAACGCTTTTGACGCTGTTTGCGTGGTCCAAGAATGAAATCGCGCAAATCAGCACCATCTTTAAGTAAAGATAAGTGTTGCTTAATTTCTGCCACTGTGGATGATTCTAGCCATTCAAGGCACACTTTCCCTACACTGTATGTTGTTACTATCCCTGGATGTTGTCTCTGGGAGTATCTAAGATCTGGTCTGGTCATTTTTAACCCCTGTGTTTTGTTCAGGAATCTATCTTGACAGTTATTCGTGTCATTAGGCTAGATTAACCACTTTTTCCAATCAGGATGTGTTCTGTTTAGATGTAAAATTTTAGATACGTCTATTTCAACTTCTGTTGTTGCATTATTAGGTATTGGATTTGGAATAGACGGTTTTTTAAGGTCTTTAATCTTAGCTAGGCCAAGACAGGTTGTTTGGTGAATTGTGTCATTTAACCACATGGCTGCTAGGCGTTTTCCCGTCCTGCGCTGAAGAACCAATATGACCATTATTCATGACGAGCTGGCCTTGTCATCCGCGCACGGCAGGTAAGCGCCATGACGAGCCCAGCTCGTCATTAGCTTCGAAGGGGTTAAGAACATTATTTGTTCTGGGATCATGCAGGCTCGAAATAATTCTTCTAGGCCTTGTACCTGCCATTCTTTTGTACCCCAGATTGTTTTTGTTTCAATGTTGTTTTTCCAGAAATCAAAAGCAAATGTCATCATTTTTTCATAAATGCTTCTAAATATATCAATTTAGTATTTGTCAGCATTGTTTTCAACCCTGTTTTATCCAACAGTTTATAATAAAACTTTTCTGCATTACTTGTATTAAACCCTGAGAAGTATTGGAATTTCTCAAAAAACGTTTTCGAACTGCTTTTAGGTGGAGTAGCACAATGTTCCCATTGGTTATATTTAAAAACATTTCTAGGTTGTGCAGATTTATGTAAGTAGTGGTCTGCGTAATGTGAAAAGCAGTACATCTGTTCATAATTAGACGAACCTTGTAAATAATCATGTTCTGTAAATCTTGCTGACAACACTAAATCCAACATCATAATATTTATAATTTCAAAATCCCAATCATCAGAGAATGCACTTGCTTTAACAAAGTCACTTAATGAAACCTTGAACTGGTGAGGATATTTCAAGATCTCGACCGGGCCATATACTTCATAGTCAGTCTTGTCCCATACTATTCCGCCGGGTATTGGAATTGCTGTGACATTAACTGATGATAGTCCTCTTTTCTTCACGTTGGATGATTTGTGTGGTTTTAGAACTAAGTTGATGTTCTGACTTGCTGGGTCCATTGAATTGTGATAAATGTTCCTAAAATAAAAACCAATATTAGGCCTAGTAGGAATATAAGTACCCCTGATATAATCCAATGCTTAATCAATGGTGCATCTAGATATACTTCTTTTTTTGATGAAAGAGTTCTGTTGCTTTTTCTTTAAAAGTCTTTGTTTCTGGTCTCCCTTCAGGGTTGTTTTAATCTTCAGGAAAGGTATCGAAGTTGATGAAGTAGCCAGAGGCAGTTCTGTCAATTGTTGGAATTTGTTTCTCTATTTGTCTTTCGTTAGCACATTCTGATGCCACATCATTGTAGACAGGTGTTTCATGACGAACTGTTTCAATCTGCGTTTCAAGAGGCACGAGTTCCATGTCATTATTGCATAGTCCCTCTCTGTGCACTGCAGGTTTATCAAATAAGATTAGTCTTTCAGTTTGAACCTCTTGGATTGTTGCAAATTTGGGTCTTCTGTTATTTCTTGGGAGTCCACTTGGCCTACTGTTGATTATAGGCCACATGATTGTGGTTTTACCAGGTCGATTGATACAACTCGGTTCTTCTTTTTTACCAGCAAGAGGCGGTAGTACTACTGATCTTGTTCTGTTGATTGCCAAGACAGGAACTGCTTTTCTGTAAGAAGGCCCAAATTCCTTCTTCACCGCTATTTTCTCTCTGACTAGATCCCCAATTTTTGGAATCCAGACAGGTCTTGCAGGGACAGGTGGTGTGTCTTCAGTGGTAGTTGGCTGTTGCTTTATTTTTATGTTGCTTAAGGATTTTCTTGTTTCATTCAAGTCCTGTAAAACAGCCAAACGATCTTTGATGTCAAAGACTTTATTCTTATCTTTTACCACTGAAGCCTGACTATCAAGGTCCTGAATATGCATACTAGTTCCGAACTATAGTTCGTACGGGCTGAAACCTTTTAGAGAATTTCTTGGCAAATTATTTAGACTAAGTTGGACACTTATTAAATGTTTGACCCACCCATCACCCGAACCTAATACCTTCGCTGTTATAGATTGCTTTATGTCTCGGTTTTTTCTTTCCACTACACTGTTCCACTCAGGGTGTGATGGACAAGAGAATCGCAACCCAACCCCCATACTGGCCATGGCCTCCTTATAAGCTCGAGAGCTGAAAGCAGGATCTTGGTCAGAATGGAACATGGCAATTGCGTATGTGCCGATAAAGAATCGCAGATCTTTTATAACAGTTTTGGCGTCAGCCGAGCGCTCGGGCCAAATTTTCTAAGTGAATGTAGTCTTAAACAATTAATAGGACGCTGGTTTGCATATAGACAGCATTACCCTGTCCATAAAAGGTATCTGGGCAACAGGCTGGACCGGTTCACTACTGTGATCTCTTTCGCAGTCTTGACAGTTTTTTGCATATATTTGATGTTGCACGCTCATCCCCAGCCACCAGTACTCTGATTGTAATTCAGTCAGAGATTCCTTCATCTGTTTGTGCCTTGGACCTTCACCCATGTGTGCGTCTGCTATTAATAACTTTCTCCGGTTCATGTTTGGAATTACCCTATCCCCCACTCCAGGGATTCGAGCAAAAGGAACGGAGTTTGCATCGATTACGTATGCATAATGGAGTGGATAGTTCACGGGTAGTGCTGCACAGTCGCCTTTTAAGGACGTTTTTACTGCCAGTATGGTTTCCCCATCTATATATTTTTCTGAATGCTTTTTTGTGGCTACGGAAGCCGGTTTAGTTGCTTCCGCTCTGGCTGTAATAGCCAATGAATTCCCTGCAACGTGAACGCCATCACGTTGATGACTCAGAGTGTGTATCACGTGAGTCTTTTGTAGTTCTTTCTGTAAAATAACTACCTGTTTCCAAAGCATTTTATGCTTGATTGTGGCAATAGTGTCATCTTTGTAATCATTTTGAATCCAGCTCTGCAAATCATTATTGTAGGAGTTGACGCAAAAATGCGAATCACACACGATTAGTGTCGGGAATTCACGTTCTGCATTTTCAAGCGCCATCTTTAAAGATCTGATTTCAGCTCGCTGAGCCGAACATTTTCTCAGTGATTCAGTTTTTGTTTGTGTGTAAAAGTGAGATTTGTAAGCTATTGGTACCGTTTCTCCCTCATTAGAGGTCAGGTATGTGAATCCGCATCTTCCAGGAATGACTCGAATTACAAGATAGCGTGTATTGTCACGTGTATCTAATTTTGTTTTTGCTAACATGTCTGTTTGCAATGATCTCAAAATTTCTGTGTGTTTTTGAGTCCAGTTGATTTGTTTAAAATCAGGTTTAATTAGTTCGTAGAGAGGTTTAACACTCTCCGCATAATTTAGAATGTAAGTTCTTCCGAAATTCAGGAAGCCTAGAATCAATTGTAAGTACTTCAGCGTTTTAGGTGCTTGGAGTACAGCGCACTTCTCCAAGTAGTTGTCCGCTAGGCTTTTTCCTTCACTTGATAATTCATATCCTAAAAATAAGACTGTCAGCTGGGCAATTCTTGACTTTTTAAAGTTGAATTTGTAACCCTCTGCAGCGAACCCAAGTATTATGGTGTTCACCCTTTTCAAGTGAGTCTCCAAATCGTCGTCTGTTAGATAGATGTCATCGACGTAAGATAATGCCTCATCATCATATATTTGTAGTAACTCTGTTACTCTGGCTGAGAATAATCCTGGGCTGTTCTTGAATCCCTGTGGGAGCCTACAGAAATTTTTATGAGACCCCTTTACTGAGAAAGCGGTCAAGTATCTGCTTTCTGGTGCAATACTTTGACAAAAGAACCCATTAGATATGTCTAATGTTGTTTTATATTTTTTGCGAACTATGTTATTCATTAGTGCAGCACTATGCGAATTTTGTACTGCAAATGTTTTGCAACATGAGTTAAGGTGTCTGTAGTCCAAAACTAGACGATATGAATCATCCGGTTTGGAGACAGGAAACAAAGGATTGTTCATTTGAGAGGTGCATGTTTCAATCACCCCCTGGTATTCAAGTTGATCTAAAATCTCCCTGACTTGTTTTTTAGCTTCTTACTTAATTGGATACTGCCTTTGTGCAGTCGGTTGACTTTTTAACTATCGACTGTATAAAATATAGATAGCAAAAATATCGAATTTTTAATAATATATAATATTTTATAGTGTATTTTTATGTAATAATATGTGTGAAAAGTGTGTATTAATGTTATAAAATATTTTATTAAATGAATTTTGTTTTTTTAATAATTGCGTAATGTAATTCTGTAGCGGGTTGTGGGTTTATAGGGGAATAGGGTGGGAAGTAATTGAATAATAATTAATTAATTAATATATGTTTGTAAATATTTATAATTAATAATTAATTGATAATTAATTAATAATAATTAGTTAATTAATTAATATAATTTTGTACATATTTTGTATTAGTAATTAATTGGTAATTAATTAATTGTAATTAGTTAATTACATTAATTAGAGTACATTTTAATATATATAATTTTGTGTTATTGTTAAGTAATTAATTGGGGGAAAATAATATTAATTATTAAAATAATTACAGCTAATGTGCTAATAGATTTACTTCATTGTTATTGTTAATTAATAATTATTTGGTAATTAAATAATATTGATACATTTTGGGTAAAGGAGTATTTTTAGGGTTCAGGGTCAGTTTTCAGTTTTTGGGTAAAGGGGCATTTTTAGGGTTCAGGGTCAGTTTTTAGTTTTTGGGTAAAGGGGCATTTTTAGGGTTCAGGGTCAGTTTTCAGTTTTTGGGTAAAGGGGCATTTTTAGGGTTCAGGGTCAGTTTTTAGTTTTTGGGTAAAGGGGCATTTTTAGGGTTCAGGGTCAGTTTTCAGTTTTTGGGTAAAGGGGCATTTATAGGGTTCAAGGTCAGTTTTCAGTTTTTGGGTAAAGGGGCATTTTTAGGGTTCAGGGTCAGTTTTCAGTTTTTGGGTAAAGGGGCATTTTTAGGGTTCAGGGTCAGTTTTTAGTTTTTGGGTAAAGGGGTATTTTTAGGGTTCAGGGTCAGTTTTGGGTTTTTGGGTAAAGGGGTATATTTTAGGGTTCAGGGTCAACAAATAAGATTGTAAAAAATTATTTTTATTATTTTCATTTATTATTTAATTATTATAATTTAATTTAAGTATTTTTAAGTATATTTTAGTAATAAAAATTTAATATTAATTTAATTTAACACTGTTTTTAATAAAGTCGATATTTTTTACATCTATATCATTGTTAACGATATTTTGTACTCGATATTTTTGTACTTACCTGTTTGTAGATACAAACTCGATATTTTGACTGTCGATATTTTGTCCACGATATTTTGGCAAGTCGATTTTTTGTCCCTCGATATTATTTCAGTGATCCATCTTATGAGGTTCGCTAACTCTGGTGTCGGCAGTTTCTACTTGAATGTACTCATTCGTGTCCACTGTCTCCAGATGACTCATTAGGATCTTGCGAGCTATGGTGATTTCTGCTGCACTGTCTAGCATTGTCTGTGCCCACTCCCCGTTTTTCAGCTGTGTCCTCAGTATTCTCGGCATGTACGATTACTCTAATACTGGCTACCTTCTTTCTTGGAAATTGTAATTTTTTAATTTGAGCAGGTTCCTTGTCTTTGGACTTGGTGTGCTCTCCTGGGTCTGACCTTCCTCTTCTTTCCGATTTCTGCGAAAAAGATCGAGAGGGACGTGTTTCAATACTTTGATATCTATCAGGCTTCGTCAAGTTATCCCTATTTCTAAGGTTATATATTTTCTTAGAGGGCTCCCTCTGGGGAGATTGGTGTTCTCGAGTCGGAGTTCTTTCCCTCCGTCAAGGAGACCTTCCTCTGGACTGGAAAACTTTTTCCTTGGGAGTGGATTGTTTATTTCCATCCCAGTTCTTTTTAGGAGTGTTTGATTTATTTTTAATAAATAATTTTTCAGGATTTTCGAGTAGTTGGGGTTTTACAGGTGTCCCACCCAAGCTGTCTCTACCTAATTCTTCATAACATTTTTCTATAATTCTGGCAAGCTCAATTGGTTGATCTGTTATATCTGTTTCCTTCAACTTCTGGCGGATCGCCACAGATGCTGCTTCTCCTTTTATATTGGCTAGTAATATAGCCGAGACCTGCTTGAAGTCTTTCAGTAATTTCATACCAAGAGTTAAAGCAGGTTCTGGATCGTATTCATTCTGAATCTGTTTTAGTACATCTGGTATTACCGCCATTGACGGAACACCATGTGTTTTTTTGTAAATGGAAGCAAAGACTGTACCCCAAGTGTCACAGTCCTCCACATGCGGTGCCACCCCCATTGGAAGGCAGATGGTCAGAATTCTGTGTTTCTCAATAGGGGTAGTATTCGGAAATACTGCCTCTATTTGAGTAATTTTCTGCGCTAACCAGAAAGGAATTTGTTCCCGTTTAATGGGTGTTTTACCAAGACATGATTGTATGTTCTGTGGTGTAATTTTATTTGTGTTCTCCTGATGAGGGGTCAGCTGTGGGACATTAACAGCTGTTTGGACTGTTGCAGTCCGCATTACATATTGTACTAATTGTCTATGTATTTTAATTAATGTTTTAGCTGTGTTAAAATTCTTCTTTAGACATTTTGTCAATGTCCGGATGTGGTGTGTAGCGGGCTAGAACCGGCCACGTTGCTCCTGGTCTACCTAGTGGACCGAGCCTGGTAATATGATCATTGTGTTTTAGGGCACCTTTAAACTGGAGCAGATGCTCTTGGTATTTTAATGTGATTTCAATCTCCTCGAAAGGAGCGAACTCATGTGTTGCAGCGTTTGCCGCTGGAAATTTTATCCAAGAATAGAATACCTCTGTCTGCCGATATTCATGTGCCTCTATCACGAAGACGACTGTGCCACCTTGTGTGGTCAGTCCATTTTCTATAAGTTTTAACTTTATAGCTTTTCATATGTTGACCGGGATGATTATCACACCCGGTTCGTTAACACCGGCGTCCCGTTGATTCGCATCAACTGCGGCTTCAGCGGTCCCGTTGTCTAGTACTGACATTGTATAAATGAAAGTTTTTCAGAGCAGGTCTCCAAGGAGACAAAGATTAGGTGCACAATATTTTGGAACACTGTACCCTTCAACGTTGAATAAACCAGAAGCTTTACATAGGAATCTCTTCCTACTATGTTCGGGCGGATTTTAACCTTTCACCCACTCTAGACGTCTATTGGAGTATTTACGGTAGAAAGGGTCTGTGTGAAAAAGCACGACTGAGTTACTCTAACGTCTTGCGTTAGTTTTATCGCCTTACCAAATGTTGGGCGCCATGTAGTGTAGTTCCTATTTTCCCTATAGGCCCTGCGCATTGGAATAACATAAACAGCAGTGTAGACTTAGAAGTGCGGTCTTCCAGGTCTCTACTGACTATGTTAGACTTAATTGAGTTTGTACCAACCAGCTCAGAGGTCACTGGAAACTTTCTTGACTGAATTGGAAGTGATCAGCTCCCCTGGCTCAGACAAGAAGGGATTCAGTTTTCCAACAACCGCATAAACATGACAACTTTGCTCCTTAGTATAAGAGTCAATCTCTAGAGTCGTGTGAAACAATAGACAGCTATTTCACTCAGTCAGTTGTGCAAGAATTACTTTCACCAGGATGCAGAGAATAGAGAGACGGGCGTTTTCAATAAAAGGTATTATTTATTGAACAGTCTTTCTTCTCATGCAAGAGAAATGAATTGCCACAATTGCAAGACTTGTTATTATAAAAAGTGCATACAGTAAAAGGAGTATTGCAAAATAATACTGTAAAAGCATTGATATGGTTTCTTAGCCATACAATAGATAAAATGAGTAAAATATATACATTCATATATACATTTAGCTAACGTCCTCAACTGGTGCTTCTAACCACGCCTACCCCAGTGTACCTGACCTAAGCCTAATACTTGGGAGGGAGTAAGTAAGTAGCAGTTTAAGTTCAGTTGGTTTGCCAAGTGTTTGCTTCAAGAATTCTTTCTAAGGGTTTAGTCAACACTGTACCTCTGGAATAGAATGTTGGAGGTCTGGTATCTCCCCTCAGGACTCGATATCCCAGTCACCCACAAGGGTAGGCTGGAAACACCGGAGCTGGTTTTTCTTGGCAGGAGAAAAGAGAGCGTCTTTCTCAGCGCGTCAAGGAGGAGGACGAGCAGCGTCCGTGGGCTTCTCGCATCTGCTGGGCTCTGCAAGGGACAGCTGTTCTGCTCCTGTATTCACCACTACCATTGCTGTGTTTGCTTAAGGCAACGTTGGTATTATTTATACCTGGAAGGTGCCTTGTTTGACGTACGTTTTTGGACATAAGAAGTCAATAAAGATGTCACTAAGAACTGGTCGTTCTTACAGTGCTCATTAGAGTTCTATTACTAATGAAAACAAAGCAAGCAGGGCTTTCCCAGGTTGCTGGGGGTTTTATCTGTTGAAAGAACTCGGTGTGTAATCTAGGAATCTAAGATAGTGGCTTCTGCTGTGTCATATACTGTAATGAGCTGCAGAGGCGAGTTTCTGAAATATGGCTCTGATCGTTTATGCCATTATAGGGGTATGGATGGATTATAGCCGTATTAGGGGCATAAGATCACAATATTGATCGGGGTCCCAGATAGAACACGACAATCCTTCTGTGTCTTGAACGCATGGTACAGTATTTTAGTGAGTCAATATTATTGGAACTGTACAAGAACTGTTCTCTGTCCTTGTTGGTTGTTTGGTTTCACTGAGTGCAACCTGTGTTTTGCTGTCTATCGTGTTCATCTGAGTGCCAGCTCCACCTACGCCTTGCTATGCAATTGTTACAGTCTCTAGATATAGATCTGCTTGTGCAATGGCTGAGATGTCTGGTGATGCTGCTTCCTTTGCTCCAAGAAGCCTAGTATGAGCTCCCAAATGCCGGATTCTTCTCCAACTTTAGGTTTCCTGGTGTTTGGGCACTCTTCTGCTGCACTCCGGACACTGTCACCTTCTGCATCTGCTGAATGGGCTGGTTATGGCTATCTTGGATCACTTCCTGACTTGAATCTTGCTTTTCAGGCCTCCAATGTGACGTCTGGGGATGCGGGTTCTCTCCTGTGCCCTAATGACATTCTGGACACAGTTGTTGTGGATGCTTCAGAGATGCTATCCTGTTGGTCTGAAATCTCTTAGGCTCTCAGATTGGCATTTTTTTTAAATGTTACTTGTTTGTATACATCATGTGTGCTTTAGTTTCTATGTTTTAAGGGATTTGAGTATGCTGGTACTGTAATGTGCTCAAATGAACTGCAAGCTTTTATACAAGCAAAGGGCTTAATTTATGGGGTTTTAGTGCAGGGCACACAGCAAGTGTCCTTGGGCTGCTGTGCGTCAAAGTAAAATAGCAAGAATGCACAGTATTTGTCCAATATAGTGCATTCTTGTCCATTCCCTCAGTGCAAGCATTGTTTTGGCAGCCTAGTACCAACACAGGCACCCTTGCACCAAGGAGCAATATTGCCTGTATTCTTAGCAGGATTGTTTTTGTGCATGAAGGGACCTCCCTGCAGAAAAATCAATCAATTAATCATGTGTTTGTTTAGTGTGACTACTCATCCGTAAGGATCTCAAGGCGCTGGGGAGGAGGGGAGGTGCAGATTCCAGTCCATCAAGGAGGAGGTCTGTTGAAGGTTTTGAGGTTTATTGTGAAGATGGGAACAGATGTTGTCTGTCTGAGGTGGAGGGGAAGGGTGTTCCAGGCACTGGCCAGGAGAAAGGAGAAGGAACTGCCTCCCCATCTAGTCTTGCTGGTGTGGGGGACAACGCGTAGGAGAGCTAGACTGATCATAGGGTTTTTTGTGGTGCGTGGAGTTTGAGTCAGCCGTTCAGGTATGCTGCTCCGGTGTTGTGGAGGGCCAGTGGAGTGTGCACATGTGTTAGGAGATATGGCAGTGTCTTGGCAGGTTGAGGACCAGTCTTGTGGCAGCGTTCTGGATGTTTTGTAGCTTGCGGGTGAGGTTTTTGTTTATTCCGGCATAGAGTGCATTGCCGTAGTCAAGTCTGCTGGTGACAAGGGCGTGAGTGATGGTTTTTCTGTGCTCGAGGGGGATCGATTTGCAGGTCTTACGTAGGAGGCGGAGGGTATTGAAGCAGGAGGACATGACGGAGTTGATCTGGTGGTCCATTTTGAGCTCGGAGTCCAGGATGATTCCATGGTTGCATGCATGGTTTGTGGTGGTGGGTAGGCTTCCAAGGGCTGGGGGCCACCAGGTAGCATTCCAGTCATCGGGTGTGGGCCCATGATGAGTACTTCTGTTTTGTCAGTGTTGAGTTGTAAGCAGATGCTTTTCATCCATTTAGCGACAGCTTCCATGCCTTCTTGAAAGTTATGTTTGGCTGCATTGGGTTTGTTGGATAGGGAGAGGTTGAGTTGGGTGGTGTCTGCGTATGAACCGATGTTGAGTCCGTGTGTTCTGACAATGTGGGTGAGCGGAGCCATGTAGACGTTGAAGAGTGTGGGGCTGTGGGAGGATCCCTGGGAGACTCCACAGGTGGTTGGTGTAGGGTCCCAGAGGAAAGGAGAAACTCTGACCCACTGTGTTCTGCCAGGGAGGATAGAGTGGATCCAGTCGAGGGCCTTGTCCCGTATCCCTGCGTCATGGAGTCTGCGTCTTAGGGTGCGGTGAGAGATTGTGTTGAAGGCTGCTGAGAGGTGAAGGAGGATGAGGGTACTGTTTCTCCTCTGCCCAGGATGGAGCAGATGTCATCTGTTGTGGCTAGGAGGGCGGTTTCTGTGCTGTGTTTTTTTCTGAAGCTAGATTGGGAGGAGTCGAGGATGTTGTGCTCTTTGATGAAGGTGGTGAGTTGGTTGTTGATGGATTTCTCTATGAATTTCACTGGGAATGGGATCAGGGAGATGGGTCTGTAGTTTTTGAGGTCGGTGGGGTCTGCTGGGGGCTTCCTCAGGAGGGTTGATCTCTGCGTGTTTCCAGTCGTCGGGAAAGGAGGCATTCGCCAGGGAGCGGTTGATGGTATGGCAAAGAATGGGTATGACGGTTTCGGCCACTCTAGTTGAAGATGTGATAGGGTAGGGGTCCGTGGGGGGCCCCGGAGTGGATTGACTTCATCGTCTTCAGTGTGTCTCCGGTGGTGGGGGCTGTCCAGCTGTCAGTCTTAGGCTTTAGGGTGTCGGGGTGGCTGGTGAGGGTTCAGTGTGTTTGTTGTCCTTGTTAAAGTTGTCGTAAATGTTCTTGATTTTGTGGTGGAAGAAGGTGCTGAGTTTGTTGCAGAGGTCTTCTGAGGGAGGGATGTCAGTGGACTCGCTGGTGGATTGGGCAAACTCATTGATGCTGCTGAAGACCTCCTTGGTGTTTTGCCCGTGTGTGGAGATTCTGTCTTTGATCACTGTTTTTCTTGTATTTCTGATGAGTTGGTGGTGGGCGTTGATGGCAGCTCTGAAGTTGTTGTGGGTTTATATGGATTTGGAGTTCTTCCAGGCCTTTTCGACGCAGTGGCATGTGCATGTGGACTCTCGAAGTTCGGTGTTAAACCATCTGATTTATTGGCATGTGAGTTGTTCTTCTTCTTAAGGGGGCTACGGTGTTGGTGCTGTCGGAAATCCATCTGTGCAGAGTTTGGGCTGCGGTGTTGTGGTTGTCGTCTTCCGTGGTGGTTGGGTGGAGTTGCCGAGTGAGAAGGTGAGCTGTTGGTTGGTGATTTTGGTCCAGTTTCTTTGTGGGAGCCGTTGCTGGTGTCTTTGAATGGTGGGTGTTATGAAGGTGAAGTGGATGTATCGATGATCTGTCCACAGGAGTTTGGTGGTGTGGCTGAAAGTGATGGAGTTTCCTGTTGTGAAAAGGGGGTCAAGAGTGTATCCTGCTGAGTGCGTGGGTTCGGTCACGATCTTGTGAGTCCAATGTTGTGGAGGTTGTCGAGGAGGGATGTGGTGTGGTCTAGTTGGTTGTCGAGGTGGAAGTTGAGGTCTCCCAGCAGGGTGTGTTTGGTGGATGTGATGGCTTGTAGGGAGATGATGTCTGTGATGGAGTTGGTAAATGGTCTGCAGAGTCCGGGGGGTCAGTAGATGAGAGTTCCTTGGAGGGTGGTGGTAGAGCTGGCCTGTATCTTGAAATATAGGTGTTCCATCAGGTCTTTGTGATTGTCGGGGAGTGTGCTCAGCCGGAAGGTTGATTTGTGTAAAATTCCTCTTTCAGGGCGGGTGCGGCCGTCATTCTGGGAGATCTTGTATCCAACTGCAATGGCGATGGCGATATCTGGTCCCGAGGTGGTTTTGGTCCAGGTTTAGGTAGTGCTGTCAGGGAGGTCCCAGATTTCTGTGGCGTGTTTGTGGAGGGATCGGACGTTGAGGAAGATGCATTGCAGGGTCTTCAGTTTGGTTGTGTTCTTCTGGGCGGATTGTGCTAGATCCATGGTCCGGGCGGTGCTGCAGATGTGCCAGCAGCGGTGACAGCAGAAGGGTCAGTGGGTGTCAGCTGCTGATGCTAGCTTGCTGTTGTTATTGCTACATAGGATGAGTGTGTGGAGTGCCGCTAGGTTGTAGAGTTGGCAGTGTGGAAGTCCAAGGTTCCTGGCGCTGGTCGCGGTAGGGTCGCGTATGGGCACAAATTGGCTTGCCTGTGGTGAACCCGCTGCACAGCGGGCACCATTTGATATGAGTCGGGGAGGGATGGACAGCTGGGAGGCGGGAAGATTGATTTGCATATGGCTGGGTCCACACCGTGTGGAAAATTGAGCAAGCAAATGATGGATTAAACCAAGACCTGTGACTGGGGGTGAGTGATTGAAAAGTTTCAGCACTACATCCATCATCTTGTTGCCTTTGCTATGTTCACCCTAAGTGGCCAAGGGTATGCCCAGACATGGGCCCCTTGCTCACTGTGCCACTGGATTTAAGCTCGCCTCGCTGATGAGGGTTAATACCCCAAACTTGTCCCAGGATGCATATTCCTGATCCAGAGAGGACATGGCCTGGCAGTTCATGCTGAACCATTCCCATTTGGAACAGGGTCAAGATTGATTTGCATATGGTTGGTTTCAAACTGGGGAAGCACAGTGAGCAAAACAATGATGGATTAAACCCAGATCAGTGACTGGGGGCGGGTGGTTGAAAAGTTTCAGCACTCCATCCATTATTGTGTTGTGTTTGCTATGTTCTCCCTAAGTGGCCAACGGTATGCCCAGATGTGGGTCCCTTGCTCACTGTGCCACTGGATTCAAGCTAGCCTGACTAATGAGGGGCAATACCCCAAAGCCTGTCCCACGATTCTTGTTTCCGGTCCAGGGAGGACCTGGCCTGGCAGTTTGGGTGGGACTATTCCCATGAGGAACAGAACCAGGACCGATTTGAATATGGCTGGGTCCAAAAGGGGTGGCATAGTGAGCAAAAGACGAATGGATTAAACCCAGATCTGTGCTGTGACTGGGGGTGAGTGTTTGAAAAGTTACAGCACTTCGTCGATCATCACATATACTCTGTGTACTAAATGCGATTCCAACTATGACAGGGCACGTCTTAATCCAACTATGACAGGGCACGTCTTGTAGAGAAGGTCCATTAAAATTATCATCCTAAGAGAATTGTGTAACCATTGGAATTAGAATACAGAGCATGGAATGCAGACTGTGCATAATTAATGTATTGCAATGGGATCCTAAAGAAATGTCAGTGTCTATTAATAGTTTTATGAAGTGCTATCACTACACTGCAGCTATTGATGCCAAACGCATTTTAAACATACATCCTTATAACTTCGATATCCGCAGAAACTCCTATTTGCACAGTGATGGTTCTCACAATATTTACCTGCATTTCAATACAATTTATAACAACGATGTTGGTGGCAACACTTGTTTGGGTACAAAAGGCGAAAAAAATATATTTCTCGTGGGGGGGGGGGTGTTTCAGGGTTGATTAAAAAAAAATTACCTAAACCAGCCTTTCTAAAAGTGTTCTTTCATATGTATATACATTTAAACAGTCCCAAAGACAAAGTGCTGTGAGCGGGTCATTCAGGATAACGAGGTTATTCTAAAACCATGATAAATTCTAACACGTGTAACTTAACAGCAACTAATCACCTCCCTTCCCTTATTGTTTGACTTGCCAAATCCGTGCCTGCTTGAATTGCTTAACAAACCTCCCTGATGCCCTCTGTGACTGTTGACAGGCCTGAATCACTGTAGGCCAATGAAGGGGTCTTCCATGCCAGCTCAATGTACCCAGATCTTCTCTCTTCTGGAGAGTCAAAGGTACCTCCTTTTCTGAAGTGAAGCCTCACTTGCATCTCGTCCCCAAAGCCTTACTTGGGTTTGCCATTTAGGGTGATCTGCACAAGAAGTTGGGCAGCCAGTGACAATATAAGAGGCTAGTGTGGGTTGCTCTTTACTAGCATTTAATTCATTTGACTTCTCCGTACAGAATGTGGAGTCCATGAAAAAGTGTTCCCCATCAGACAGCGTGCCCAACACAAGTGGCCACTGCGTGATCTGGAAATCAGCATACATCCTCGAGTATCAGCTATGCCACCTTGCTGGAGCACTGGTAAATAACTTTGTTGACAGACCATACATAAACCAGACTGTGAATTGCCAAGCCCAAATAGAACACAACTTCTATAGCACAGGACTATGTAAGTCTGTGTCAGCACTTCCAGACAAAGCCTTGGGAACACTTACGCTGCTCATGTGAACCAAGGAGTACTGCTCTGTATTATGTGTAGGCCATGGGTGGGTGACGGTAAACTCAACCAAATAGCAGTTGGCCGAGTTTTTGCAGAACTCTCTGCTCCAAGCAGAGCTTGCATTGGAAAAACTCTTCAAACTCCTGCAGCAGAGTGGAGTTTACCACCACCCTTATTAATGATGTGCTTGTAGGAGAAGATTCTTTTCTTCGGACAAAGTAAAAAGATTATTCTACGTCTCTAGCAGAGTGAGATAAGGTTGGTGGTTTATTGTTTAAAGAGCATCCTCTTTGAATTTGATAAGAGACACTTCACACCAGAGTTATCATGAAAGCTGCTGAGAGCTGTGACTGAGATGATGCTTCACAGGCCTCAACACTCATCTTAGGAAGAAAGATAACTTTGCAAGCAGAGATGTGTACATTAAGTATAGGGCGGTGAACTCTGTGCCACTCGCTGAGTTGCCGGAGATTTCTGCACTCTGTGTTCCGCGGAGCTCGCAGAGTCCTGGAAAACTATGTTGCGAATAGTGGAGCAGAGTTTTTTCCATCATGAGCGTTCGCTAATGTCAAGTTAGCAAGCACGAGCGAGGAAAATCCACCTTCTGGTGAGCTTTTTCTTCATTCGTGATCGTCAACATCAAGTTGGTGAGTGCGGACATGGACAATCAAACACCTGGTGTGATTTCTCAATGCTGGCGGTCAGATTTTTCATTGCGATTGGTCGAGTATGCTCTCGACCGCTTGTGTTAAGAAACTGTCCGTTCGCATTGAGAAAGCTGCTGCTCGAGTAAAAATCAACTTGAGCGGGCAGAAAGAAAGCAGCGTCTGCTTGCATTGTGCATGGAGCCATTCGTGATGATTGCACAGATTGCAGGCAAGCACCTAGCACTGAAAACCACTGCAAGCAGCATTTATCCAACAAACTCCCCCACTTGCGGAGCTCCTCGTAGCGCGGCATATTTTTTTTTCTCACTTCGCGAAGTTCCTCATAGCAGAATTCCACGAACTCCGCCCAGGCTTAATGTACATGCCTGCATTCACACAGAGTGCATCTGTTAATGTACTGAGATGGCTTCCTGAGACAATATATCAAATTATGGGGTTAGATTATTCCACCTGGGCCTGGCAGAAGGTACTCCCATCATGCTCTCGCCAGAGTAGCGATATTTGAATTAGACAGGAGTAACATTAGGAATAATTAACATGTTTGAATTGCTTGGGTTTTTCACCATTGTAATAATTCCTATGATAATGATGTGTCTCATCTGTCTAATAATCACAGAGTTTTGCTTTACCTACAAGGATTCGTTCTTTTCCATACACAGTTGCAAATGTATTATTGTCTCTTTTCTTTCTAAAACTGTGTGACTGCAAAAGTGACAAACAAAATGGTTAACCTGTTTCCATTAATTCCCTAGGAATAAGAGTGGTCATGTTCAAGGTTGCCAACAGCATCAATGACTCTAGAGGTTTAAAGTTCAAAAGCGGTACTGTGAGCTAGCTAAACCCACATTTTACTGAGGAGATAAGAAGATTTAGTCTCTGTAATAAGAAATTCTATCTACTAAATCTGTGGGACCCATATAGCAGGGATATAGCACCATTGTTGTCCTATTGACATAGCTGACTTCAAAGAAACAGCTAAAGAAAGTGAAATGGACAAAGGCTTGCCCGAAAGCTTTTGACACCATGAAGGAGACCAAGTGAACATCACCCATACTCAGGGCCCCTGATGTCTCCAAGGAGTTCTTCATACAAACAGATACCTCAGAACATGGCAAAGGGGCTGTTTTCTTACAGCTCAATGAAGATGGCCTACATCGACCTGTGTACCTGATCAGTAGGAGGTAACTTCCTCAGGAACGGAGGGGAAGTGCAGTTGTAAGGGAGGCTTTTGACATGGTGTGGGCACTGAAGAAGCTGAGGCCATATTTGTTTGGGATTCAGTTCCGAGTACAGACAGATCACAGGCCCCTCATATGGCTAATGCAGATGGGGGCTGAGAATCCCAAACTAGTTAGGTTGTCCCTATCTCTTCAGAGAATAGACTTTATGATTGACCACCGTCCTGGGACTGACCACTTCAATGCTGATGGTTTTCCGGGTTCTTTCACCTTACAAATGAGAATTCCAATGAGGTTGTGTAGTTTTCCCAACTTTCAGGTCAGGGTACACAAGCTAGACCTGTCATCCTAGGTACTGGTGTGGCCTTCCCCACTTGCTGCTCTACAGGAGGTTCAGATGGTAGCTTTTATTGCACTCTACAACATGAGACTGTGGTAAACAACAATGAAGTACGTCTTATACCTGTTTCAAAAACATCTACGACTGTGCAATCTACAAGTACAGAATCACAGATTTTTGTTCAGAACCCAGAAATAAATAATTTGTTCTTTAATACACAATTGATCGAATCAGTGTCACGTTTAGTACACCTGATGAGCTAGACATGACAGCGTCTGGATACTTCTGGATTTTTGATGACTTCTCCTCGGATGCATCAGTGGTTCTGCTGATCCCACTGCCATTGCCGTCCAAATGGAAGGTGCGTGTTTTCTATCGTTGGTTGAAAAGAAAAGATTTTGTTGCTCCATGGCTACACCATTGGATTTTAATTGCATTACTTTTCCTCATCCTTTGGGATGGTTTGTGACTGTGTTCTTCCTCTTCTTAAATGGGCATTTTGTCACAGAATGCTCTGCAGTACACACTGTAAACTTGGTCCTCACACCACACACATCACCACACCGTGAGCAACGAGACTTGTCTCTGGTGGACATTTGAGCTGTTCCAGTTCTAGATGGGATTGTATGTGGTAAGGTATTATGTGACGTGAATGGTGCCACTGTACTTTTATAAATCCTATTTGTTTTAAATTTCATTGAATGACATTATCACCCCTAGTACTGTTTGTAATAATTGGGCTATTGATATAGTGTATGAAATGTTAGAAGATCTAGTACATTCAACTGTGTTTTCTTCTGATGAGTTTTATGAAGGTACAGCCAATTTTGATGAGATGTTTTGTTATTAACATTATGGTCATAATGTGTTACACAAGGGTAGTACGCCACACAAAGTTTTTATCTTTACTCAATGGGAATCTTTCCGTACACCACTGAAAGGTAGTTCTAAAGCATTTATACAAAGTTTGACACATCTAACCCAGCCTCATTTTATTATAGGGTTGCACTATCACCTTCAAAGAAAAATATGTTAACTGACACTAAGCTGATTTGAAATGTTTCTTTCCTTTCCCGGCTCTCTGCATAGGGTTTTAATTTTTGGAGGGACACAATAGTTGGAACATCTATTTGGGGGAGAAAGAGTTGGCAGGTTCAGGGAACTGAGGCTTAATTTAGGGCCTGTTTAATACCACAACAGGTAAATTACCTTTTACTGTTGCTGACATAGCATCCTTGGATTCGATAAACCATGAACACATTACACTGCCAATCTCAACTTTCCATTTTCAATACAGCCTACAGCTGTAACAGAGCGTACTCGTTTGGACGATGTGAGGACAAAAATTTAATTTTACAGAGTTAAAAATTGAGGACATGATTAAATGGAAGCAAACATAATAAGCATTAATTAAATTTGGGGATACACATCCGAAATATGTTATCTTGGGAAACCGAGATGGAATTAGAACTGGTGAAAAGAAACATTAAACACAACTAAGGAAGCAGGCCTGAGGAAGTCGCTGGTTCATACCTTTTGGCAACAAAACACGTGTTGGCTAAAGACCCGAGTTTTAAGAATGAATTAAAGAACACAAGAATAACAAGGATTGTTGTTAAAATGTTTTTTTAAGATTACATGATAAAGATTTTGAAATATGATATTAACATGTGCTGGAGGACTGAGTAATTGGCAAGAGATTTGTACTTCGTGCTTCAACAAAGACAGCCCTTCATGACTGCTAACAAGAAGCTCCAGCAACAATCTCAGTGACTCCCGACTTGATGTTCATGCTACAGCGATAACAATCCATAATGCCAGGCCTGCTCATCGAGCTACAGTAATGGCCATCTGCGCCACTCTCCATGTTCCTTGCAGCCTTCTCCACCATGAACAGAACTCTTTGCACCAGACTTTGAGAAGGTAACTTTTCAGTGGCACCAACCTGCTTCCTGTATCCAGGCCACATTACATTGCGATTGGCCTCAACTGGTAATATTCCCCTGGTTTAGTATGACCAGATGACCATGACTGGCATTTTTTTACTTTTAGGTGCTATATCTACCTAAAACATTGAATTGCATCTCTCCAGTTCTACTGATTGGATTTTCATCTCCCAGGTCTCATTTTATTTATTAATAGTTACCTTATTTTTCTAAATTAGATTTATATTTTTCTTGTGTAGTGTTTTTGCTTTGTAATGTTTAATATACTGCATAATTTACAACTTAAAGATTGTCGCCGCGATGGTGTCATAGCCATGTATGGGCATGTTACCAAATGTAAACTTGTGTAATCAGCTGCAATTTGGCCCTGCAATTTGATAAATAGGCTCTGCAGTATTGGTCATTATTATCACTCAAACTTATAGTACAATAATGTAACCTCTGCATCAGGCATTTAAAATTGACTAAAATAGGACAATATCAGTGGCTAAACTTTCTTTTAAAGATGACGGCCACGAAAGAGGCTCACCATAACGTACTGTGCAGGCAGGATGTACAGGGCATTTGCTAAAATCCTGTGAACCGATTGGTCTTTAGTTGACTTTATCTTCAGTGACCAGTTGGACTGCTGTATTGATCACGTCATATTGGAAATATTTTAATATAGACATTTCTCTATTCTGTAAAATCCATTAAGTGGGAATGTTATCAAATTACATTTAAGAGTGACAGTGAAGACAAACAAAGCTGTGGGTGCTGCATTATTTATTTTAATATTTCATAATTATTAGGAAAATGCTGCAGACATTATTGACTAACAGCATATTGAGACTGTTACACTTTTATATTTGCTTAAGCTCTTAATTAATAATAACATTGCAGGTTTTAAGGAGTCAACAGCATTTTTAAAAGAATGTATGAGATCAAATCACTTTGGTGTATGCTTACTATTGCAGAGTTTATTAAGATAGGCTCTGTGACTGGATTAGCAAGGGTATTTAAACAACATAAGTGAAATATTTAGACTTATGCTGGTGTCAAAATAAAGTCGGGTACAGATGTCATATTCCTGATTATGGATATTATATTGGGTTATATTTGGGGTTTGCTTTGTCACAAAGCATATTAATGTGTTTTGGATCCTCATTTGCATCTATGAGATATTTTCTGAATACGTACTATGTATGGTTCCTTCTTGACTTGTAATCATCTCTTCATTTTAAAGCATTACTAATTTTGTCAGTTTCATAGACACATATTCTTGTTGTGTCCCTAGTGCATAGAGCTATGTTTAACTTGCAATCAAAAACTGCTCTGCTCTGATTATGAACTATGTTTCTTTAGATGCAGTGGCCAACACTGGCCTGAAATATTGGGGAAAAAAATGATATATTTGGGAGTATTGAACCCAGTAAACATTAACTAAAACAGCAGGTATGCGAATTAGCATTTTTAATTTGCTGTTAAATGCAATATAGGGGGTACCAATGTATTTATTATATTAGAAAAGGTACTTATGAATGTCCACTCTATGTCTTTAGAACGAGAAATGGATGCTGTTGAACATTGGTGACAATACATCTATTACAAGAAAATATCATGGGACAGGTAACTGTCCTTAATATTATAATTAGGGTAAATTTTACCCTTCATGAATTATGTCCTTTTACCGTTCCACTCTCCCACCCTATGTACAGTTTTGCCATCTGTTATATATATATATATTCACTGAAAAAACCATAGGTTAGAGACCATATATATTTAGGGATTAGCATTTACAAAACCTTAATTTACTCGCACAAAACCATTGAAATTCGCATATATAGTTAGTTGCACTAACTATATATCGCGCACCCGCAATCCACTGCTGATGATGTCACATATTACATCATTCATGACATGGTCAGTGACATCACTGATGACATCACTGATGACAACTCAAATAACATCACTGATGACAACATCCAGTGACTGTATGTTTCTGTAAAGTAAAAATAAGTCTAACATATTGAAGAATGAGGGGATGTATAAGTGTCTGGATGAACGATTTAGTAGGTGCATGACTGACTGTATGAGAGAGTGAATAAATGTGTCTCACTGAGTGCATGGGTTAGTGACTAAACTGTCTTAATTTGTGCATCATTATGTCTGTTGTTCTGTAAACTGCTGCATGTGTTGATCAGTAGCTATATGATTAACTATATGGGTTATTGATTGGTTGCCCAAGTATTTGTATGGGAGAGTGAGTGTGTGTGTGTGGGTGGCTGGGAGGTGTGTGACTCTGTGCATAGATGTGTGAGCAGTTGATTCACTAGATGTATGGGTTCAAAAGTGTATGTGGAACAGCTGTATGGGTGGTTGACTGTGTGCATAAGTGTATTGGTGAGTGAATGGATATCTCAGTGCTACATGTCAAAGTAAGTACATATGTAAAACACAGTACATGTGAGATTGACATATATAAATAACTGTGCATAAGAGACAGTGAATGTGTGAGTGGCTGTATGGATCATTGTAAACTTGTATCAGTGATTGTATAAGAGAGTAAATATGTGTTACAATATGTTTGAATAAGTAAGGTGTGTATAACTGTATAGTTGAGGAAATGGAGGTGTGATTGATTCATTGCATGACTGACTAGGTGTATGAGTAACTCCATGGATGAGTGACAGTCTGTGAGTGTCTGTTTACACTGAGTGTATCTAAGGTTATATTAGAGTCTGAAGAGGTTCATCGTATTATCACATGAATGATGTCATCAGTGATGTTGTCAGTGATGTCATTTGAGTTGTCATCAGTGATGTCATCAGTGATGTCACTGACCATGTCATGAATGATGTAATATGTGACATCATCAGCAGTGGATTGCGGGTGCGCGATATATGGTTAGTGCAACTAACTATATATGCGAATTTCAATGGTTTTGTGCAAGTAAATTAAGGTTTTGTAAATGCTAATCCCTAAATATATATGGTCTCTAACCTATGGTTTTTTCAGTGAATTTTCAAGGTTTTGTAAATGCTAATTCCTAACTATATATGGTCCATAACCTATGGTTTTTTCTGTGAATTTCAATGGTTTTTTAATAGCAAATATGAAAAGCTTTAAAATGTCAAGTACGTGATAGATAAAAACATTTTCGTGTTTATGCACGCTGATGTGCTTTGAACGCTGCCCCCCCCCTCTTTTCTTTTAGGAGTATTTTCTCTTTGCAGATAGTGAAGGGTAGGTAACGCAGGCCTTTGCCCCCGTTGTAATCCGTCGTGCCTGCTTCTCTCTCCATTTCATTGATTGTTATCCAAGCATTTACTGTTTTAGAATTGGTTCTCTTTGGTTCATTCTCTATTTACAAACAAGCACAGAGTCGCAATACTCTGTTTAGTCTTTGCAGATAGTGAAAAATTGTTTAAAAAAACAAAAGGAATCGAGCAAAATCAGTAGGCCACTAATGGGATCTCTTTTTGACCTCGCTAAAATAGAAACATTAGGAACAACCCCTCATGAGAAATACGAAACTAGTGACATGAACTTAGCTCGACACCATGATGGCTGCAAGACAGCTCGGCTCCGCCACCCACCCCGCCCATAATAACGACAAACCCTATGCAAATATTATAAATATATACAACACACCAGCAAAGTAACAGTGTAAAATGTTTTATTAAATAACTATTTACATGGCAGCCTGCTGCAACATCCTTCACTATTCCTGTCGAGGTAGCATAGCTGGCGGCCTAGGGGTGGAGGACCGTTGTGCAAATTGCCCGGGGACGACACCATGCGCCAAGACTCGTCCCCAGTACATCCAGAGCTGATGTCCGACAAGTTGTGTGTGAGGATGCCTTGCTGATGCCGCCACCCCCACCACCACCTTTTTTTGCCTGATCCGGCTAGCTCAATCGATCGAGCATGAGACTCATGCACTCTGATCTCCTTGGCCTCAGTCAAGCATCAATAGTAAGATTTTCATACGTGAGTGTAGGTTCATGGTTTTCCATCCACAGACTAAAAGCCTGGAGTGGGAGTGAAAGAAACATAACTAGGTAAGAAGGAAGGCAAACGCTGTGGGAAGGACTATGGATATGGTATGTTCCTTGGTCCCTGAGTTGCTTCGATGTCACTGCCTTGCACAAATGGCATAAGTCCTGGATGTTGGGTGCCATAGTTGAGGGTTCCGAGCAGCGCTTGTAACACTGTCTGAAGTTTATTTGCACCTGCTGCAGCTTCACTATTCTCAAAGTAAGTGGGGGCTGTTTGTGGACCTGACTGCATTGGAAATCAATGTGATGCGGTGCCTCCCTGAACCGCTTGACAGAGGCCCCTGAGGGGCGGTGTAATGGCGCTGACTCGGAGTGGGCGCTTGGCTCCGACCCCCTCCCCAAGTCTTGTTGCCCTGGTGTGGCCTTAGATCGCCCCCGACATAGGAGGCCGGCTCCCGGGGTCAAGCGGAACTTTTTGCCTTTTGGTGACTCTTCCATTCTGAACATTGTCCCACAATCCGTTTGACCTGAAGACACGTCCTGCAGTGCCCTAGTCCGTCCATCACATATTCCTGCACCAGGAGACGGCGTGGGATGCACTAGAAAGGAGAGGCGGTGCGAACGAGCCTCCACCACCTCCCCAGGTGGAGGTTTCTCAGGTACACCCCAGCGCTTCACGCAACCAGCTGAGTTGCGCCCGCTCTTGCGGCTACAGCGTCTCGCCCACCATCCACTTGAATTGCGCCCACTCTTGCGGTGCAGCGATAGGCGGCTGCAACAGGACTCTCAAAATGGCGGCCGGCTCTTCGGATTTAGGCCTAGTCCACTAAAATGGCCCTGGGACACCTTGGAACTCGGACACTTGACTGCTAGGGCATGGACCCCATTCCCAAAAGCGTCCCCTCAGCCTTGAAGATTTTACAAAAGTCACCGGGGCCCCCGACTCCCGCAGACTTCCGGTGGCGAGCGACTGCCATGATTGCTCGCGGAATGGCCACGACGTAGCCACGGGGTGCTCTCATGCTGACGCCAGCTTCAATCTGAAACATCCAGAAACACTGTAGACTACCAATTCGATCTTTTCCGGTGGAGCCCCAACGTGACCCGGTAGAGAAGAACTTGCCCTCCCCTCTTTGACTGATTGTTCTTGTTGCCTGTCCCTTATCTTGTCATTTAACAGAACTTTTTGGACTGCTGAAAGGGGTTGTGTTCCGACCGCTGGTTGGTGGAGACATTTTGACTATATTCTGGACCTGCGTTGTCGCGTAATGCGTCATATGACGCGCCGCGTTAGCGCACCCAGAAGTGCTCCGGTGCGCAAGGCGCAGCTTCCCGGAAACGATCCAGAGCGCGGCACGCAGCGCGTAACATAAGCATAACAGGTCATGTGACTTGTTAATAAAACTTTTCATTGGTTCATTTTACTTTTGTTATTCTAATGATGAAAGGCTTGGTCATATGACCTAAAAATAACGCTTTTCATTGCTTTCGAACATTTTTTTTTTCCCAAATGATGAAATCCCCACCTTTTTTTTTCTCACTCTGACTTGTAAAGCAAAGGACCCAGATGCATTTACAGTTTATCACTAACAATGTTGCAGGCTAATGTATTTTCCCGGGAAATTTACAACTGTCCTGCAAGTAAAATATTCCTTTTTCGAGAAAAAGGGCGTTTATTCAT
This sequence comes from Lissotriton vulgaris, assembly GCF_964263255.1. NCBI lineage: Eukaryota > Metazoa > Chordata > Amphibia > Caudata > Salamandridae > Lissotriton > Lissotriton vulgaris. The sequence continues at coordinate 492,879,304 of NC_141687.1, forward strand.
CCCATGAGGGAGCCGTTAAGCAAAAGAGGCTCGGCCTGCTGTCTTAGTCGCTGATAGGCATGAATATCAGATTCTTATAGATCACTTTATGTTCGGGAGTAGAAAACACAACAGCCCTTGACCATTTATCTTTACTGCGTTCCTGCGTATTATACCTTTTAACCATCATGTAATTGGACTGCTTTATTTCACTTGCCTTTTACTGATTCGAAAACAGTGGCTATTATTCAAAACTTTACCAATGTAGGTACTACTACCATGTTTTGTTTTAAAAACCTTTATTGTGAAAATGTCAGTATACAAATACGGGCCTATAACCACGTGGGCCGGCCACGGAGCAAACTGGAATCGTATATGATGAGGGAAAATTTACACTGTAGAAGAACGTAACGGGCAACCCATTAGGTTGCAAGAACTAAGGTGTCTAACATTTGCGGAATCGTTGGACGTACATTTTATAATTAAAGTACGACAGGGCCAGTTACAATAAAATTATCTATATATACATTTGCGTGCAAGTACCAATGGGTGACGTTAATTCGAACTTTATAGTACAGTAATCAATAACACATCAGAACTTAATATCAATAGGGATGTCCAAATGTTCAATCAATTCTCGTCTCCGCCCGCCATGTGCTTCAAAACTGCATACGTATCTCGTGATATCAAGGTTGGGCAACCAGTACACAACAAGGAGTTACGAGTCCCATTTATACCGGCGCCATTTTGGGCGAGGCCGGGCAGGTCCAGGATATAGTCAAAATGTCTCCACCAACCAGCGGTCGGACCAGAACCCTTTTCAGCAGTCCAAAAAGGTTCCATTAAATTACAACAGAAGAAATAGGCAACAAGAACAATCAGTCAAAAGAGGGGACGCTTTCGTGAATGGGGCCCATGCCCTAGCAGGCAAGCGTCCGAGTTCCAAGGTGTTCCAGAGTCATTTTAGTGGACCAGGCCCAAATCCAAAGAGCTGGCCACCATTTTGAGAGTCCTGTTGCAGCCGGCTATCGCTGCACCACAAGAGTAGCCGCAATTCAGCTAGATGGCGGGTGAGTCACTGTACCGCAAAAGCGGGCGGAACTCAGCTGAAAGGCGAGTGAAACGCTAAGAGGCACCCCACTGCAGATGAGGTGCCTCCAACTGGGGAGGAGGGAGAGGCCCATTTGCGCTGCCTCCCCCCCCCCTGGGCACCCCACGCCGTCTTTCGGCACAGCATTGTAGGATGGCCACACCAGTGAAACTTGCTGGACACCACCTCGGTGCCATCCGGATCTCGGCGCGCTCGAGTCACTGTACCGCAAGAGCGGGAGAAACTCAGCTGGATGGCGGGCGAGACGCTGTACCGCAAGAGTGGCCGGAACTCAGCTGGATGGCGGGCGAGACGCTGTACCGCAAGAGCGGGCGGAACTCAGCTGGATGGAGGGTGAGGCACTGTGCCGCAAGAGCGGGCAGAACTCTGCTGGAAGGCAAGTGAAATGCTAAGAGGCGCCCCACTGCAGATGAGGTGCCTTCACCTGGGGAGGCGGAAGAGGTCCGTTTACGCCGCCTCTCCCCCCCCCACCCCGGCACCCCACGCCGTCTTTTGGCGCAGCATTGTAGGATGGCCACACCAGTGAAACTTGCTGGACACCACCTCGGTGCCATCCGGATCTCGGCGCGTTGTGCTGCCTTCGGCGTACTGTAGCAGCAAAAGTAACCGCAACTCAGCTGGACACGCCGTCTTTCGGCGCAGCATTGTAGGATGGCCACACCAGTGCGGCAACTTGCTGGACACCAGCTCGGTGCCATCCGGATCTCGGCGTGTTGTGCTGCCTTCGGCCTATTCGCACATCGGTCCGCTACTGACGCCGCCTCACAGGCCAACGGATTTTGTAGGCTTTTTATAGCCCAAAGCCGCATAACAGGTCATGTGACTTGTTTATGTAACTTTTCATTGGTTCATTTTACTTTTGGTTTCCTAATGATGAAATGCTTGATCATATGACCTAAAAATAACACTTTTCATTGAATTAAAACATTTTTTTTTCCCAAACGATGAAAGCCCCACCTTTTTTTTTCTCACTCGGCAATCCAAAAAGGTTCAGTTAGATGACAACAGAGGGGACAGGCAACAAGAACCATCACTCAAAAAAGGGGAGGGCAAGTTCTTCCCTACCTGGTAACGTTGGGGCTCCACCGGAACTCATCGAAATGATAGTCTACAGTGTTTCTGGATGTTTCAGACTGAAGCTGGCGTCAGCATGAGAGCACCACCATCTCGTAGCTCCGTCGTGGCTATTCCACAAGCAATCATGGCAGCCGCTCCCCACCGGAAACCTGCGGGAGTCGGGGGCCCCCAAGACTTTTGTAGAATCTTCAAGGCTGAGGGGACGCTTTCGAGAATGGGGCCCAAGCCCTAGCAGACAAGCGTCCAAGTTCCAAGGTGTCCCAGGGCCATTTTAGTGGACCAGCCCCAAATCCGAAGAGCCGGCCGCCATTTTAAGAGTCCTGTGGCAGCCGCCTATCGCTGCACCGCAAGAGTGGGCGCAATTCAACTACATGGTGAGCGAGACGCTGTAGCCGCAAGAGCGGGCGGTAAACAGCTGAATGGCGGATGAGGCACAGTGTAGCAAAAGCGGGCGGAATGGCAACTGAAACGGTAAAGGGGCGCCCCACTACAGCAGACGAGCCTCCACCTGGGGAGGCCCATTCACGCTGCCTCCCCCCCCCGGGGCGCCACACGCCGTTTTTCGGCGCAGCATTGTAGGATGCCAAGACCAGTGCGGCAAGTAAAGGACATCACCTGGTTGCCGTCCAGATCTCAGCGCGTTGTGCTGCCTTCGGACTATTCGCACAACGGATCGCTACTGATGAGGCAAAGTGCAGCAAAAGCGGGCGGAAAACCGCTGAATGGCAAGTGAAACAATAAAGGGGTGCCCCACTACAGCAGACGCTACTGACCATTGTTGCTTCTGTTTAAAAAAAATGTTTTTAACGTGTTTACTGTTTATGGTGCGTTGTATATATTTATAAGGTATTAAAGTGTTATAATTAACCCTGGGCGGAGTTGGCGGAGTGGGGCTTCGCGGAGCTACGCGAAGTGGGCGAGAAACTACGCCCACCTCCGCACTCCGCGTAGCCCCACTCCGCAAACACCACTGGCCGCCAGCCCCGCCACCCGCCTCCCTCCCGCCCTCCCTAAATACTTTCAAATAAAGGAATCAAATAATTTAAAAAGCACTTACCTTGCCGCCGCTGCCCGCCGCGTCCCCGGGGCTCGCTATCTTCCGTCTTCCATCTTCTTTAGTAATGCGCATGCGCGGGCGGCCGCGCATGCGCATTTTCTCGTGAAAGACGGAAGATAGCGAGCCCCGGGGACGCGGCGGGCAAGGTAAGTGCTTTTTAAATTATTTGATTCCTTTATTTGAAAGTATTTAGGGAGGGCGGGAGGGAGGCGGGTGGTGGCCAGCTACGCTCCGTCTGCGGAGCGTGCGTAGTGCCGCCTGGCTACGCCAGCTCCGCAAAATGCGGAGTAGGCGGCACTACGCACACTCCGTGCGCGGAGCGTAGCTGGCCGCCCACCCCTAGTTATAATCCTACTACTTTGCATGTATATATATATATTGTAGGAAGGGGGAGGCTCTAGTTGGCGCAGTGCAACACTAGCGACAAGCAGGGACTCTCTCTTCCTCGTCAGGGCTGAGGGTTACCTTCCAGACAACCTCCGCTTACCCTCTAGGTAGTGTGGCTTAAGCAGTCGTAGGCTAATCTTTGGGGCACATAGGGTTAAACACTTGCAACAGTACACCTTCACCACCAACCCACCACACAACGAGACCAGACTGTATTCTTGTAAAAATATATCTCTTTATATAGACTTTACGCAGGCTTGTGAATACAGTCAATAACCTTATGGATACGGTTGCAGTATACTAGCTTTAGGTTACCACAGTTCTTATCGTAGTTCTTGTGAGGCCCGTAGGCCGGCGTTAAACAAAGTTCTTTGTGGAGCCAGCGGCTTCCAGGGGATCTGTCCCACGTCGCGTTGCCTTCCCGGGGTCGCGGATCGTTGCAGCTCTTCGGCCGAGCAGGTCACTGGTCGTCCGGGGCAGCGGTGCTCTGTGGCGGCACGGTCCTCTCTTCGTCGTCTGCTCCGACCTTGGAGACGGCGGCTGTGCGGCGGTGACAAGTGACAGTACGGTCCCCAAGTGCAGGACGTACCCAGCCAAATGTCGATGCAGCTGTGGGCTCACAGCTGGGCTGTCGGGCAGGCTACCGACCTTGTGGATCCTCGTAGGGCAATGGTCTGTCCTTGCAGGTGAGGGACGGCTCGCTATGCGGTCGCCTCGATAGCTCGGACCGGACGGGCCCTCCTTTGCTTTGCTCTCGGGCTCCCAGCGCAGTTGTGGTCACGATGTTCGGGCCAGCGGCGGCTGGTCCTCACTGTGCTTCCGCTGTTGCTTTGGGCCCCGGTCACGGTGGTCGGGAGGGTGTGGATGCCTTAGAGGAGCTTCCTCTTTGTCGGTGCTGCGGCGATGGTCAGCACCCGCAGTCGCTTTCTTCCAAGGGGGTTAGCGTCCACTGGTCCTGGGACGCTGGTCAGGGGGCAAGTTCAATTCCAAGCCCTTGGAGATCTCTTCGCAGAGTTTGGCACAAGTAGCACAAAAGTCTTTTCGTAGTCTTTTTGTCTTCCTCTCCTTCAGCAGCAAGGCACCAGACACAGGCAAGAGTCAGCACCCTTCCTTGTCTTCTCGCGGTCCTTCTCGTAGGGCAGAGTCATTCTGTGGCCCAAACTGGATCTAATTTTCAAGGAGCAGGGCTCCGTCTTTTATAGGCCAATTCCTTTGTTCTCGCAGGCCAGGGGGGCCTTTGCATAGCCACTCTCAGTTCTGGAGTACCCCGGCGGGTGTGCTCCGGCTCCTGCTTTCAGTGTGAGGGGCAGGCGCATCAGACGCCCCACAGGAGGTGGAGCCAGCATTGTCCTGACAGGGGTGGCCAGAGTACCTTGTTGATGGGGGCTTCGCCCTTCCTGGGCCAGGTGCCGGCAGAGTCATCCGCCGCTCCCCAGGAGGGTGGAGCCAGCATTGTGGTGGCCGAGCACAGTGACAGTTCGAGTCAAGAGGCACTCCTACCTCCCACTAAGGTGTAATCTGCGCATTCACCACCTGTCATCCCTCCAGCCCTGTCACTCACACATCCCAGACAGTCGGATACACATACTGGCAGAGGCAACTGAAATGGTTAGGCAAGCAAATGCTAACTTTCTAAAAGTAGCATTTGCAAACCCAGGATATTGAAATAAACTTGTCTACAAGAAATATCTCATCATCCTGAGTTCAGGCATCCTAAACATGACTCACTACCATGCTCCTTGAGCCTGCGGGGATTATAGGTCGTAATAATCCTCGCAGCTCAGTCTGGCCTAATGGAGCAGGTAGCCTTCAGTAGTGAAATACGGTCTTCGTTGTAAGTCACTACCAGGACATGCCACGCACATCAGGGCTTGTCCTACCTTACACCTACAATGCACCCTGCCCGCAGGCCTACCATAGGGGTGTCTAATATGCAGTCAAGGGAAGGGTCGGTGCGGGCAAGTGGGGACACTTGCCCAGCTAGCGTGGCAGTACGAGACCGCACGCGGGTTCTGCGGTCGCAGTTCCCAGACACATCTTTTACGGCTGCCTTGGTGGGTGGCGCAACCAGCGCTGCAGGCCCACCAGCAGTATTGGCATCTACAAGCCCCGGCACTCTCTCGTGCGCTTTACTAGGGACTAACAGTAAATCCAATGCACCAATCATGGATACCAATCGTATGTACAGGTTACAGTAGGGAGCACTTGCACTGCGGCACGGATCAGCCGTGGCGCAGTGCCCTGAGTATCGGAAAACCAGCAAAACATCGGAGGCACATCAGCAAAAAGTGGAAGGGAGACTCACGCCAAGGTGCCAGGTCTAACACGTGTCCCCTCCAGCTGAAATGTGGGGGGAACTACCCTTCCCCAGGGAGTTCCACATCACTAAGGCGGAAAAATCTGGACAGACCGTCAGCGTTGGCGTGATCGGTGCCAGGGCGGTGTTCCACCGTAAAGTCCATACTCTGTAGAGAAATGGACCACCTCAACAGTTTTGGGTTCTCACCCCTCATTTGCATCAACCATCTGAGGGGCCTGTGGTCCGTCTGAACTCGGAAGTGAGACCCAAACAAGTAGGGTCTTAGCTTCTTCAGCGCCCAGACCACAGCAAATGCTTCACGCTCTATTGCACTCCACCTACTTTCCCGTGGAAGTAACCTCCGACTTATGAAGGCTACGGGTTGGTCAAAGCCCTCCTCAGTCATCTGTGAAAGAACAGCCCCTACACCATGCTCTGAAGCGTCTGTTTGCACAATGAACTCTTTGGAGAAATCAGGGGCCAGGAGCACGGGCGCCGTGCACATGGCAGTCTTCAGGGTGTCGAAAGCTTTCTGACAGGTGTCAGTCCAAATCACATTCCTGGGCTGCTTCTTCGAAGTCAGCTCTGTCAAGGGGGTCACGATCGTGCCATAGCCCTTGACAAACCTCCTGTAATACCCAGTGAGCCCCAGGAAGGCTCTCACTGCAGTCTGGGTCTTGGGGGGTTCCCAAGCCAGGATGGTTTCGATTTTGGGCTGCAAGGGGGCTACCTTGCCACTCCCAACTTGGTGTCCCAAGTACACCACTGAACCCTGCCCAATCTGGCACTTGCTTGCCTTGATTGTGAGGCCTGCTCTGCGCAGGGCCATCAACACTTCCCAGAGGTGTCGCAGGTGTTCGGGCCAGGTGCCGCTGAACACCGCGATGTCATCCAGGTAGGCGGCACTGAACTCGTCCAGTCCAGCCAACACCTGGTTGACCAATCTCTGAAAGGTGGCAGGGGCATTCTTCATTCCAAATGGCATAACCCGGAACTGGAAATGCCCATCTGGTGTAGAGAATGCCGACCTCTCCTTTGCCCCATCGGTCAAGGCGATCTGCCAGTACCCAGACGTCAAATCAAACGTGCTGAGAAACCGGGCAGCCCCTAGCCGATCAATGAGCTCGTCAGCTCGGGGGATGGGGTGCGCGTCAGTCTTCGTGACTGAATAGAGTCCTCTGTAGTCCACACAGAACTGGAGTTCGGGTGTGGCTCCCAGCGCAGCAGCCTTCGGAACCAAGACCACGGGGCTGGACCAAGGACTGCTGGAAGACTCAACCACCCCGAGGGCAAGCATCTTGGAGACCTCCTCCTTGATGCAGGCCCGTACCCTGTCAGTCACCCGGTAAGCCTTATGCTTCACCGGTAAGCTGTCTCCAGTGTCCACATCATGGACGCACCAATCTGTGACACTCGGAACCAGGGAAAACAGGTCTGGAAACTGCCCCAGCAACTGGCGGCAATCCTCCTGTTGTTCGGCGGTCAGGGAGGGTGAGAGGTTAACTCCATCCACTGACCCATCCTTCTCACAGGCCACCAAGAGGTCCGGTAGAGGCTCTGACTCCTCCTCCATTCCGTCATCGGTTGCCAACAACATGCCCACTTCGGACCTTCGCAAGTGGGGCTTGAGGCGGTTGACATGTAGGACCCGCAAAGGGTTCCTGGGCGTCTTCATGTCCACCAAGTATGTCACGGGGCTCTTCCGCTCCACAACCTCAAATGGACCTGTCCACTTATCTTGAAGGGCACAGGGCTCCACTGGGGCTAAGACATACACCTCTTGTCCAGGCTGAAGCTCGACCAGAGTGGCATTCTGATCGTACCACCGCTTCATTTCTTCCTGGCTCGCTTCCAGATTTGCCTCGGCAAGTTGTCTGAAGCGCCTGGTCTGGTTTCTGAAGGCCAGCATGTAGCTATATACATTCTGGGGAGGTTTCCTGGGAGATTGCTCCCAGCCTTCCTTTACCAAACTCAGTGGTCCTCTTACGGGGTGACCGTACAGCAGTTCAAAGGGGCTGAACCCTAGGGACTTCTGTGGTACCTCGCGATATGCAAACAGCAGGCATGGTAAGAGGACGTCCCACTTACGCCTCATCGGACCTTCCAGGCCCATGATCATGCCTTTGAGGGTTCGGTTGAATCTTTCAACCAACCCGTTACCTTGGGGATGGTAGGGTGTGGTGAACTTGTACGTTACGCCACACTCTTGCCAAAGGGACTTCATATACTTCGATATGAAATTGGTCCCCCTGTCGCTCACTACCTCTAGAGGGAATCCTACTCGTGAGAAAATTCCCATCAGTGCACGCCCCACCACGGGAGCCGTCACTGTCCTCAGAGGTATGGCTTCAGGGTACCGGGTGGCATGGTCCACCAAGACCAGGATGAACCTGTTGCCCATGGCTGTCTTGGGGTCCAGAGGCCCAACGATGTCAATACCCACTCGCTGGAATGGCGTACCGACCACAGGGAAGGGTTGGAGGGGAGCCTTGTTCTTCCCTCCCGTCTTCCCACTTGCCTGGCAAGTTGGACAGGTTCTGCAATACGTATCGGAACTCTTGTGCATCTGGGGCCAGTAAAAGTGGGTGACAAGCCTGTCATAGGTCTTGTCCATCCCCAAATGTCCTGCTAAAGGCACATCATGAGCCAGACCCAGTAGGAAGGCTCTGAACTTCTGGGGTACCACCAGCACACGGGCTGACCCAGGTTCAGCAGCCTTAGGCTCCGAATACAGGAGGTCGTTCTCCCAGTACACGTAATGTGTTTTGGCCTGAACACCATTGGCCTGGTCTGCAGCCTGCTGCCGCATACCTACGAGAGAAGGGCATTCTTTCTGCTCCCTGCAGAATTCCTCCCTGGAGGGTCCTCCTTCTTGCTGCCAATGGGTCAGCTCAGGCAGGTCCCCCAGTTCAGCGATCTGTTCCCCTGTAGGCTCCAGGGCATCCCCCTCAAGGTCTGCCTCCTCCTGGACCGTAGGAACTTCCGGGGCCGGTTCCCGCGCCCCCTGCGCCTTCTCCCTAAGGCCGGTTCCTGGGCCTCTCCATCAGGCCCCAGGACCTCTCGATCACCCTTACTGGCTGCCATCGACCGTGTGGTTACGCACGCCCAGTCAGGCAGACCCACCATCCGCAGGTGAGTCGTTTTCTCCACCTTTTCCCAAGGGGAGTGCTCCAAGTCGTTCCCTAGCAAACAGTCAACAGGCATGGTTTTTCTCACACAGACCTGCAGAGTACCAGAGACCCCCCCCCACTCGAAGGGAACTTGAGCCATCGGACACTGGCTCTCGGAATTATCAGCATTGATAACCCTACAGTAGGCATGGGGTACAACCTGCTCTTGAGACACCAGGTGCTGCCTCACTGCAGTCACACTGGCTCCTGTGTCTCTAAGAGCCTCGGCTTCCTTACCATTGATGATCACCACCTGCCCATATTTTTTAGTGTTAGAGGGCAGGTAGTTCGTAGGGATCATCTCGCTGTCTCCTAACGAGACCAGGGTCATGTGAACGGGATCTCCACCCCCCGGGACCATCATTTCTTCTCCCAGGTGAACGCTAGTCACCTGTCGGGGCGGAGCACCAGTGGGTGCGGGTTTTCCAAATAGGCGACACTTGGGGTCACTGGATATGTGCCCAGGCTCGCCACATTTGAAACAATTGAAGGGCCCCTTTGGAACAGGTTTACCTGTCGGGGCCCCATTCTGCTTCGGGGGTGGGGGAGGCTGAGAACCCTGCTGTGGATTCCCTTGGGAACTACTTTGGGGGCCTTTTTGGAACCCTTTCTGTTTTCCCCCTTTGTCCCCCCCACTCTTCTGCTGGGGACCCTGCCCACTCTTGGCGGAATCTCCCACGGGACCCTTGTGGACCCTGGTGCTGAGCCAGCGGTCCGCCTCCTCAGCAAGCTTCCTCGGGTTGGACAGCTTGCTATCGATCAGATGTTGGCGTAACTCAGGAAAACAGTGATCAGACAAGTGCTCCCATGCAATTAAATCAAAGAGACCTTGAAAATCATTCACTTTGTTACCTTTCACCCAACCATCCAGTGCTCTGCAAAAGTAAGTCACATATTCCACATACGTATTCCCAGGCCGCTTAGTACATCCCCTAAACTTCTGTCTATACATCTCAGGGGTAAGCCCGTACCTGTTCAACAAAGCTTCTTTCATGTGGGTATAGGACCTCTGACTCTCAACGGGCAAATCTAGTAAGGTATCTCTCCCTTCGCTAAGGAACCTTCCCCACAACCCCGCTCCCCAATCCTTTTCAGGGACCCGGTGGGAGGACATGGCTACCTCATATGCCCTAAACCATTGTCCTATGTCATCCCCCTTAAAGAACTCCTTGACTACGTCCTTCGGGATATGCACTCTTGACTCTACCTGCACTGGCGATGTGCTGCCACCAGAGGGAGGCCGATCCAAGTCTCTCTCTTTGAGACTCATCTCCCTCATCTTGATTTCGTAATTCATTTGGTGCTTTCGTTCTTCCAGCGCCATTCTTTTTGTTTCCAGCTCCAGCTGGATTTTCAATTCTACCAATTTCCTTTCGTGATTCCGGGTTTCCTTCCTGTCCGCCAGCTCCTCTGGCGACAGGCCTTTACCCAAGCTGTGCTCGCTGTCTTGTCGCTCGAGATCGATCAGATCCCCAAGTGCATTCTGCTCCTCCGTTGCATTCTGCTCCTCTGTTGCATTCTGCTCGGCGAGGACGTCTTGCTCTTCCGGGGTCTTTCTGGACTCCACCCAGGCTTTCAGGGCCTTGTAGAGCTCCGGCTTGTTTTTGCAACCAGCGTGCGGAACCTTTAGTTTCCTACAAAAAAACTTCAGCTCCATCTTTGAGTATTTGTCCAGCTTCGCGGCGTCCCATTCTATCTCCAAGACCTCGGAGGTCGTGGACTCCGCTCCATCCAGGCTCTTTGTGCCCGGCATGGTTTCGGCACTCGGAATCTTCTTTCAAAAGGCAAAGTCTGTGGTTTAGTAACTGTACCGTAATCCTTGTGTAGCGGTCAGAAGCTCAGGTATAACTATCGCAAGTGTAAATTCGAAAATCCTCACCGCTGCGTCCAATGTAGGAAGGGGGAGGCTCTAGTTGGCGCAGTGCAACACTAGCCACAAGCAGGGACTCTCTCTTCCTCGTCAGGGCTGAGGGTTACCTTCCAGACAACCTCCGCTTACCCTCTAGGTAGTGTGGCTTAAGCAGTCGTAGGCTAATCTTTGGGGCACATAGGGTTAAACACTTGCAACAGTACACCTTCACCACCAACCCACCACACAACGAGACCAGACTGTATTCTTGTAAAAATATATCTCTTTATATAGACTTTACGCAGGCTTGTGAATACAGTCAATAACCTTATGGATACGGTTGCAGGATACTAGCTTTAGGTTACCACAGTTCTTATCGTAGTTCTTGTGAGGCCCGTAGGCCGGCGTTAAACAAAGTTCTTTGTGGAGCCAGCGGCTTCCAGGGGATCTGTCCCACGTCGCGTTGCCTTCCCGGGGTCGCGGATCGTTGCGGCTCTTCGGCCGAGCAGGTCACTGGTCGTCCGGGGCAGCGGTGCTCTGTGGCGGCACGGTCCTCTCTTCGTCGTCTGCTCCGACCTTGGAGACGGCGGCTGTGCGGCGGTGACAAGTGACAGTACGGTCCCCAAGTGCAGGACGTACCCAGCCAAATGTCGATGCAGCTGTGGGCTCACAGCTGGGCTGTCGGGCAGGCTACCGACCTTGTGGATTCTCGTAGGGCAATGGTCTGTCCTTGCAGGTGAGGGACGGCTCGCTATGCGGTCGCCTCGATAGCTCGGACCGGACGGGCCCGCCTTTGCTTTGCTCTCGGGCTCCCAGCGCAGTTGTGGTCACGATGTTCGGGCCAGCGGCGGCTGGTCCTCACTGTGCTTCCGCTGTTGCTTTGGGCCCCGGTCACGGTGGTCGGGAGGGTGTGGATGCCTTAGAGGAGCTTCCTCTTTGTCGGTGCTGCGGCGATGGTCAGCACCCGCAGTCGCTTTCTTCCAAGGGGGTTAGCGTCCACTGGTCCTGGGACGCTGGTCAGGGGGCAAGTTCAATTCCAAGCCCTTGGAGATCTCTTCGCAGAGTTTGGCACAAGTAGCACAAAAGTCTTTTCGTAGTCTTTTTGTCTTCCTCTCCTTCAGCAGCAAGGCACCAGACACAGGCAAGAGTCAGCACCCTTCCTTGTCTTCTCGCGGTCCTTCTCGTAGGGCAGAGTCGTTCTGTGGCCCAAACTGGATCTAATTTTCAAGGAGCAGGGCTCCGTCTTTTATAGGCCAATTCCTTTGTTCTCGCAGGCCAGGGGGGCCTTTGCATAGCCACTCTCAGTTCTGGAGTACCCCGGCGGGTGTGCTCCGGCTCCTGCTTTCAGTGTGAGGGGCAGGCGCATCAGACGCCCCACAGGAGGTGGAGCCAGCATTGTCCTGACAGGGGTGGCCAGAGTACCTTGTTGATGGGGGCTTCGCCCTTCCTGGGCCAGGTGCCGGCAGAGTCATCCGCCGCTCCCCAGGAGGGTGGAGCCAGCATTGTGGTGGCCGAGCACAGTGACAGTTCGAGTCAAGAGGCACTCCTACCTCCCACTAAGGTGTAATCTGCGCATTCACCACCTGTCATCCCTCCAGCCCTGTCACTCACACATCCCAGACAGTCGGATACACATACTGGCAGAGGCAACTGAAATGGTTAGGCAAGCAAATGCTAACTTTCTAAAAGTAGCATTTGCAAACCCAGGATATTGAAATAAACTTGTCTACAAGAAATATCTCATCATCCTGAGTTCAGGCATCCTAAACATGACTCACTACCATGCTCCTTGAGCCTGCGGGGATTATAGGTCGTAATAATCCTCGCAGCTCAGTCTGGCCTAATGGAGCAGGTAGCCTTCAGTAGTGAAATACGGTCTTCGTTGTAAGTCACTACCAGGACATGCCACGCACATCAGGGCTTGTCCTACCTTACACCTACAATGCACCCTGCCCGCAGGCCTACCATAGGGGTGTCTAATATGCAGTCAAGGGAAGGGTCGGTGCGGGCAAGTGGGGACACTTGCCCAGCTAGCGTGGCAGTACGAGACCGCACGCGGGTTCTGCGGTCGCAGTTCCCAGACACATCTTTTACGGCTGCCTTGGTGGGTGGCGCAACCAGCGCTGCAGGCCCACCAGCAGTATTGGCATCTACAAGCCCCGGCACTCTCTCGTGCGCTTTACTAGGGACTAACAGTAAATCCAATGCACCAATCATGGATACCAATCGTATGTACAGGTTACAGTAGGGAGCACTTGCACTGCGGCACGGATCAGCCGTGGCGCAGTGCCCTGAGTATCGGAAAACCAGCAAAACATCGGAGGCACATCAGCAAAAAGTGGAAGGGAGACTCACGCCAAGGTGCCAGGTCTAACATATATATATATACATGCATATATATATATATAATATATATATATATATATATATATTACCTACTGGCGGTCGCCAGTAGGTATATATAGTTAGGATTTTTTCTCTATGGAACTTTTGAAAATTCTATGTCTAATAACTTTGGCGTTTGTAAACGGAATCGGCTGAAAGTTTCAGGAAAATGGCACATTTTGTTTCTGATCAGCCCCTAAAAATTTGGGGGGGTTTCGTCAAGGGGGGGGGCGAGAAAAAAGGGGGGTCCCAAAACACGTTTTTCCCATTCATTTTTCCATAGGGCGTTTGGCCTCACTTTTAGCTCGAACGGCTGAATGGATTTGCACGAAACTTGGCAAAATTGTAGGGACTGTTAGCTCGATGTGCCTTTGCTGGGTCTCAATATATGTGCTCCAGTGGATTTTGAGAAATTAACGTTTAAAAAAATGTATATATCTGTGACAGCGTCCTGGATAGCGCACCAATTTGCGTACTTTTCGCGTAACGGAGCTTTGCGAAGCGAAGCTGATTGTCTCTCCGGTGTCAGTCAACATTCTAAACAGTCCGGTGCGGCCTCCATCTTGTCTCTCGGTAGGATCGAGAGACAAGCGGAGGCCAAAACGAAGGGGCAAATGAAGGAAAGGGGGCAAGGTAGACCTCTTCTGACCCCCTAGGATTGATAAGGGGGATATTAAAGTGGCCCGTGGGGCAAAAGAAAAAAAAAAATGCGATTTTGTCTCTCAAACACAACAGGTGATGGACTGGGGTGAATGTGTGACATTGATTCACATTCGGTCCATCACCTGTTTTGTTTGCCATCTTGTCTCTCGGTAGGATCGAGAGACAAGAGGTGGTGAAAAACAAAGGGGGAAATGAAGAAAAGGGGGCAAGGTAGACCCCTCCTGACCCCCTAGGATTGATGAGGGGGATATTAAAGTGGTCCGCGGGGTGCGCCCTGTTCACGTACTGGAAAGCGGTCTGGGGAGCGTACTATAAGGAAACAAGAATGATTGACTTTTAACTTATTGTATGTTTATTGATTGTTCGTTTTGTTGTTTTTTTTGTTTATTTTTATTTACGTAGCTACATGTAGGTATCAATGTAGAGTCTATAATTTAATAAACGCCGTCTCCTTTGTAGATATCTTGCCTGTTGTTAAAGAAGTTATTGTGGTACATGGAATTCATACCATAGTCTGTCTGGAAAGCCGAAACAACATGGAGGCAGGAGATGATAAAGAAATGTTTAATATACATTGGAGATAATATAGTGGGAGAAAGGAAGTACCTATGAATAAAGTTAGTATGTAATACTAAAAAGTTGCACAGTATATTTAAAGTCTGATTTCACGTTTTTATCAATTTGCTATTAGTTTTCAATATACATATAAAAAAAAATAATGTGTGAAACATTTTTGAATTATGAAATTAAAATTTATTTTTCATTCTGTTTTTCAAAATTTAAAAGAAAATCTAAAAAATCGTGATCATTTTTTTCTTCATTTTTTAGTAGAAAATCTACTGCATCAACACATTGCACAAGTTCATTATTTATTGTGTCGTCGTAGAAATCCATGTCAACTTCTGTCTCAATTTTTTTTTTCTGTTTCAGTTTTCATGTTGTTTTGTTGTTCTTCCATTTTCCATTCTGAAAAATGAATTTTTAAAAAATATATCAGTACAGAAAGGGCATTGTTGGGTTTCAGTACAGATAGGCAGCTTGGTTATTTAAACAGTGTTTTTTACTTTGGGCAGTGTATGGTTTCAAATTGGAAGTAGAAATATGAGAAAATTATCAAATAAACTCTTAGTCAATTCTGAATTATACTATAGAAGTCTAACTCTATCCTTATCTCAGGGCCTCGCACTCAGCCCACCAGCATGGGGCCACGCACTGGTGATGTGTCCTTTTGTTTTCTTGGAGATCTATCACAAAGAAAGGTGTCGCCTGCAATTAAGGTCCATTGGCGGGGTCCCTCCTTGGGCCTCTCATGGATGGTGTCAGGAGGTATAGGGGAGGGAGAAGGAGACGCTCCCTCAATTGCAAGGAGACCATTCACAGACACTGTTGGGGGCCCATTGTCCAGCATTTTGGCGCTCCCTCAGTTTTAATTTTAGACCACAATCAATTCTCACACCTATGAAGGTGTGAGAAATGCGTGTGGATTAAAAGTTAAAACTGTGGGGGCGTCAAAATGATGGACAATGGGGCCCCCACAGTGTCTGTGCATGTTCTCCTTGTAAGTGGCCAGTTATGTAATTTGGAGGGGGCCTTGCGCACGTTCCCTTTTAGCTCAGGGCCTCGCAAATCCTTGGACTGGCCCTGCCATAACTAAAACAGAGAAGTCTATTTTATTCTATAAGTATTACAGAGTGAAAGAATAAAACTGTTTGAAAATGTTTTTCTAATTTGCTTTCAGTACAGAACATACTTCAGTTTTAAAAATAATATCTTACCTTTTAAATATAATTTGTAGTTATCAGTTGATTTTTTGTTGTTCTGCACTTCACGAAGTAGTAGTCAAAATGGCTGTGTTTCTCTCTCTTTGTTTATATATGTTCAGGTACATAACCAATCAAATGTCATGATATAATAGTAGAAATTGAAAGTAATATTTTAATTGGTTGTCATTTCGAACACTTCCGATATGTTTTGTGAATTAATTTACCTCAGGGATTTTAGAGAGTTCTACATGCTAAATGGCTAAATGGTATTCCAACTAAATTTGTGAAAATGGTAGGAATTGGTATGTAGTATGAGCTACTGTTTAATTGGTGCAAGTGTCTCCAGTGGTTTTTCTGTAAATTACTTTCCCACCTTTTTTGAGCGAGTGCTTGTCAGTGCGTTTCCCAGTATGCGAACTTGCAGTGTTACGGGAGTCCTCCATTTTGTGTTTTGGTAGAATTGAGATACAAGATGGAGGGTAAATAATGTTCAGAATGGGTAGATTGGGGTACTTTAGCCGTATGCTGTTTCCCTAAGTTTTCTGAGGGTTGTTGAGGAGGGTCATATATGTCGATAAAATAAAAAAAAGAAATTTCGATTGGTTAGCTGCAGGTACGCGAACTGGGTAGCGTACCGGGAAGCGAATATAGGTGAAATTAAGTGAAAAAAAAGGTTCATTCGAAATTTTAAAAGAGTACACTAAGTTAAGGTAGCTCTGAAAAGAGCTTTTGGGTTTTGTATATGTTCTAGAAAGTTATAAGTCGGAACCAATACACATTCTTAAATTTAGTATGAAAACTCTGTTCCCCTCATCTGAGAAATGCACGCCATCTCCTCTGTAGATATCTTGCATGTAGTAACGCAAGTTATTGTTGTAGATGCAGCCCATTCCATGGTCCCTCATGTAAGCTGAAACAGACTTATTTACATGCTTCCTCGTTTTCTCAATTTGTGGACAAAATTGATTGGACCACCTCCATTTTTGTCTTTGGCATATATTAGAATATACCAAGGCAGTTTGAGGAAAACGTGTCATCAATTGCTCAAAGGTGTCCTTTAAAAGCATTTCCAGACCTACCCCAGTCAAAGTGCCCAAATCGTTTCCTCCACAGTGCACTATTATGAGGTCAGGGGTTGGCAAATGTAAAAAGGTTTTCACCAATGGTATCAATTGGTGACATTTCAATCCTCTTCGACCAATCCATTTGATTTCCACATTTTGTAAATTGAGGTTGTGTAAATTTCTGTTATCAGCATACCTGTGAGCCCAGTGGATGTAGCTATGTCCCAGAATCCAGACTGAAAATATGGCTAGAGGAGTTTTTGCTGCAGTCAGATGAAGTGTGGGAATGAAATGGCAGTTGAAATAGTGATGTTTGTAATGTAAAAAACTGTGGAGTTTAAGTGCAAATGATTCATTAGCAGTGATTGGTGTATTTCCAGTGCTGAAAACAGAAAGATAGGGTGCATGGATGTGTCCTTTGAAAGATGTATTTTGAATGGTTATTTAAAAATTTTGTTATGAAAGATTGCAGTGGATTAGCAGGTGTACTGAGAGTTCAGAGTTCATTTGAAACATTGTTGTGTGAACTTGTGGCCATGACAGGTCTAATTTCTAATTTCTAATTTAAAATACTTGTAGAGCGCAGCGTACACCTTGCGGTTTCTTGGCGCTGGGGGGATCGGCAACTGAGATGAAGAGAGACCAGGGAGAGATGAAAGGATATTGAGGGAGTTTTAAGTGGGGAAGGCCTGGCTGAAAAGGAACGTTTTCAGTTCTCTGCGAAAAGGGAGATACTGAGTAGCAGAGCGGAGATGGTCGGGAAGTGAGTTCCAGAAGGTTGGAGCTAGGGTGGAAAAATTAGCCCCGCCCCACTTTTTGCGAGTGAAGCGAGGGATCTGGAGGAGGGACCTGGAGGAAGACCGAAGTTCTCTTGCGGGTACATAGGACTTGATTAGTGAGGAGATGAAGGCAGGGGCAGAGCCCTGGCGGGCCTGGAAGACCATGCACCCGATCTTGAATAGAGCCCGTTCCTTTATGGGGAGCCAGTGGAGCTCCCTGAGAAGGGGGGTGGAGTGGTGATATCGAGGGAGGCCGTACACAAGCCGGGCTGCTTGATTCTGGACGGTCTGGAGTCTACGCAAACTGTAAGCAGGGATGCCGTGGTAAAGAGCGTTTGCGTAGTCCAATTTGGATATTACAAGTGCGGCCATAATGATCTTGAGTGCCTGGGGGGAAAAGAAGCGGGAAACAGTGCGGATGGTGCGGAGAGAAAGGAAACAGGAGGACACCACAGAGCTGATTTGTGAATGAAGAGTGAGTTGGCTGTTTATTTTGACACCAAGTGTTTTGACCGTGGTGGAGGGGGTCGGTGCAGAGCCAAGAGAAGGGGGCCAGAAGAGAGAGTTCCAGGGACTGGATGAACCACCGGTGAGAACCAGCTCGGTTTTATCCGGGTTCAGTTTAAGGTGGTTGTGGTTCATCCAGTCCCTGATGAATGTCATAGTTGACTGGAAATTGGAGACCGAAAGATGAGAAGGGGACAGATCAAAGATGAGCTGGAGGTCATCCGCGTAGTTATAGACGGTGACCTCCAGCTGCTGTAGTGCAAAGATGAGAGGAAAGATATAAAGGTTGAAAAGTAAGGGGGAGAGCGAGGAACCCTGGGGAACACCGCAAGTGACAGGGAGGGGAGTAGCCGTGAAGTCGCCTAGCCGGACCGCCTGAGTGCGTTCCCTCAGAAAGGAGGAGAGCCAGATCAGAGCTGATCCCCCGATGCCGGCCGCCTTGACACGGGTGAGTAGGATGGTGTGGTCCACCGTGTCAAAGGCGGCGGAAAGATCAAGGAGGACCAGTGCCTGGTGTTTGTTTTCGTCCATACCCTTTCTGAGTTTGTCCAAGACTGAGACCACGACTGACTCGGTCGAATGCCTGGGACGAAACCCAGCTTGGCGGGAAGCCAAACCCCCATTTGCCTCAACATGGGCGCTGAGCACCGCGGTGACATGGCGTTCCATCACCTTGCCCAGGAAGGGTAGCAGGGAGATGGGGCGATAGTTGGCCGAGATAGAAGAGTCAGCGCCAGATTTCTTCAGGATGGGCACTATGGTAGCTGCCTTAAGTGGATAGGGCACTACGCCCTGTGCCAGGGAGCTGTTGAGGAAGGCAATGGGGGGGTCAGGGCAGCTGGAGTAGATTTGCTGCAGGACTCGTGCTGGGCAGACGTCCGCGGGAGATCCCGACTTCACTTTAGGGAGTATCTCCAGGAAAGAATCCTGCGTGAGGGGAGGAATAGAGGTAAGCAGGTAGGGGAGGGGAGGGGGGGCGGGATCGACGAAGGCAGAGGAGGGTGGAGGGATATTGAGCTTAATGGTTGCTATTTTGTCCAAGAAATAGGTATTGAGCTGGTCGCAGAGAAGTTGGGAGGGAAGGATATTGGGCGAGGTTCGGTCTGAGAATGCCAGGTCATTCACTATTCCGAAGATTTCCCTGGGTTTGTTTTCGGCAGAAGTAATTTTAGATGAAAAGTAGGTGGACTTAGCAGCCAGGATCGCTGTTTTATATTTGTCCAGTGCTGATAAGAAGTGGGTTTTTAATAGGGGATCGTAATTTTTCCTCCATTGCCTTTCAGCTTGTCGGGCGCTCAGTTTAAGATCTTTTAGGTGGTCATTGAACCATCTATTACAGTCCTTAGGTCGGCGGATGGAGATGCGGCGTAGGGGCGCCACAGAGTCGCAGCCATCCGCCAGCCAGATGTTAATGGCTTTGGCTTGAGAGGTAGATGTTAAGCCAGTAAGAGTAGGAGTAGAGTCGCGTAGCATGGAGGTCAAGGAGGGGTAATCTAATCTATTCCAGTTCCGTGCCCAGGTGTTTTTGGCATGCAGAGTTTTAGACATCACGTTACGGGGAATAGAGAAGGAGATGAGGGCATGGTCGGACCAAGGGCACGGCGAGACAGTGACCGAGGCCACAGGGAGATTGAGGGACCAGACCTGATCCAATGTGTGCCCATGGGAGTGAGTGGGGACGGCTATGTGCGATACGAAATTAAGGGTTAAGAGGCAGTCTGTGAACTCTTTAGAGGCTGAGCACTCGTGCAGGTCAAAGGGCCAATAATTGAAGTCCCCTAGCACCAAGACCAAAGCGTAGTTGACCACCAAGTTGGCCAGTAGGTCTTGAAAAGCCGGCAAGAATGCAGGCGAGGGCTGAGGGGGCCGGTACATTAATAGACAGGTGATGGGGGGGGAAAAGGAAAGAGAACGGGCTACCAGCAAGTCAGCAGGGGGAATGGGGGGTGAGGGAAGTAATTGGAAATTCAACTCCGACCGAGCGATCAGGGCAACCCCACCGCCAGCCCTGCCCGCCGGCCGGTCGGCTCGAAGGGCCACATAGGAGGGGGGTAGGGTGGCCAGGAGAGCAGGGAGAGAAGTGTCACAGTACCAAGTTTCGGTCAAGAGCAGTAGGTCAGGTTTCTCAGAATCGAGTAAGACGAACAGCTCATGGTGGTGCTTGACCGCTGACCTGGTATTGAGTAAGAAGACAGACAATGCCGGCGAACGGGGGGGGGGGTCGGGGGGGGGGTCGGGGGGAAGGGTGGGGCAGGGTGACGGGGGAGCATGTAGCGGGAGATGAGGGGCTATGGGGGAAGTGGGGGCAAGGCCTAGAGAGGAGATCAATCTGCGGGTGGGATCTGGAAGTAGCCATTGACCTTGAAGGGCAATAAGTTCCTTTGAAGAGTAGGAAGTAGTTATGGCATAGAGTCGTGCCCCTAGCCCCGTCCGGCCGCGGACGGGCGCAGACGGGCTTACCTTAGGCGCTCCCGCTGCGCTCGTCCGCTGCGCTTCCTGCCCAGGCACATGCTTTATACGGGGGAGTCAGAGCGTTTGAGGGGGCGTGGCCAATAGAGGGGGCGTGTCTTCAGACGCGCCTCGCCCTCGAAATTGGCGAAGAAGCTGTGGGTGTCGTTGCAGCGCTACCGCTGTTTAGGGTGCCAAGGGTGGTGAGATAAGTGAAGGTGAGAGTTAAAATGCACAAATATCACAAGTAAACAATTTTTAAAAGCGTCTTGGCGCTCCCGGCTTTCCGCCTCAGGAGACCGATGTCAACAAGAAGTAAAGCGACGGCGCTTTATTTATATGCCTCGTGGGGGGCGTGGCCAATAGAGGGGGCATGTCTTCGGACGCGCCTCGCCCTCGAAATTGGCGAAGAAGCTGTGGGTGTCGTTGCAGCGCTACCGCTGTTTAGGGTGCCAAGGGTGGTGAGATAAGTGAAGGTGAGAGTTAAAATGCACAAATATCACAAGTAAACAATTTTTAAAAGCGTCTTGGCGCTCCCGGCTTTCCGCCTCAGGAGACCGATGTCAACAAGAAGTAAAGCGCCGGCGCTTTATTTATATGCCTCGTGGGGGGCGTGGCCAATAGAGGGGGCGTGTCTTCGGACGCGCCTCGCCCTCGAAATTGGCGAAGAAGCTGTGGGTGTCGTTGCAGCGCTACCGCTGTTTAGGGTGCCAAGGGTGGTGAGATAAGTGAAGGTGAGAGTTAAAATGCACAAATATCACAAGTAAACAATTTTTAAAAGCGTCTTGGCGCTCCCGGCTTTCCGCCTCAGGAGACCGAGGTCTGGCAGGCGGTAGTTGCTATGGAAAAGAGGTAGAAAGGGCAGAGGGGGGAAGGGTGTTGATTTGAAAAAAGTGAGGGAAGAGTTTTTATTGGCTGACATGAGAGATATGTGTGTTGAATATCAGCGTTTCGGTGCCTTTGTTGGTTCCAGCTTCTGGAGTGCATACCTTTAATTCTGGAATAGAATAATTGGTGTGTTTCTGAGACTGTTTTCAATTTCAAAAAGAATTTGTAAAGGTGAGTTATCGTTTATATATTTTAGTTAAAGAGTAGTATGCTTTTTTGCGTAAATAAGAAAGTCAGCTGTGTATTTAAAATGATGTTTTGCGTCAAGGGTTTCAAAGGCGATTTTGCATTTTTCATTTATAGGTGCATTTTTGTTTTACATAAAAGGTTTGAAATCAAATGCATGCACACTTAGGGCCCGATGTAGGTGCTCGTTTAGGCCATTTACCGACCGGTTACGTCCGATTTCGGTCGTTTCCGACCTGTAAATGGCGAAAAGGTATGTAGGCGCCTAAATCCAGGGTCACATGTAGGTAAATTTATATTTACAGAATCGGAGAAATTGTTTTTGATGGTAAAATGATGTGACTCCTGCAATGCATCGCTTTTGCAGAACAGATATATGATGTAATTGTGTTGTTAATGTTACGGTGTACATGTAAAAAATGATGCATAAGTGTTGCACGGGCATTGTAGATACTCTCCTATGTGTGCTTAGCAATTTCAAGTCACTTCCCCCGGGTTCAAGGGCCTTGTAAAAACGTCTCCATGTGTGTCTGGTCATTTGAAGTCATTTTCCTTGTAGTGTAAGGCCCTTGTAATACGCCCCCATGTGTGCCTGGCAAATTTTCATTTTGATTGTTTGAGTTACATAGCCATGTTAAAAGTTATTGAAAAAAAGGTGCAAGTTCCTTAAAAAAACGTTTTCATGTGTATTAGGGCATTTTAAGTCTGTTCCCCATGAATGTAGGGGCTAGACGTAGGTGGCTGAAAATAGCCATTTACCGATCGGTAACAGCCGAATTCGGCCGTTACCGACCGGTAAATGGGCATTGACATGTAGGGGCCCTTAAATGTAGCGTTTTCGGTAATTTTACCGAATCGGTAATTTTACAGATTCGGTAATTTTACCGAACATGCAAGATTTAAATGTGGGTAGCCAATTTTCCATTGGCACATGGCTTTCAGAATCGGTATTTTACTATGGAATACAAATCCATGGTAAAATACCGATTCCTGTGTACATGCACATCTGTGCATGTACACATATGCCATGTGACAGACAGACGTGTCCTTAGGGCATGTCTGTGTGCCATATTGCACACATGCCCATTTTGGGGGTGCTAGATGGTGTCAAAGTGATACCCCCTGCACCCTTGACAAATTCGGTATTTACCGATTCGGTAAATACCGAATCGGTATTTGAATTGAATCCTATGGGCTTCAAGGCCCATAGGATTCAATAGCAAATACCGATTCGGTAAAAATACCGAACTTTTAAGGAATCGGTAAAAAACGTTTTCATGTGTATTAGGGCATTTTAAGTCTGTTCCCCATGAATGTAGGTGTATTATTGTTTTACATAAAAGGTTTAAAAACTTTGTTTGAAATCAAATGCATGCACACTTAGGGCCCGATGTAGGTGGTCGTTTTAGGCCATTTACCGACCGGTTACGGCCGATTTCGGCCGTTTCCGACCGGTAAATGGCCAATCGGTATGTAGGGGCCTAAATCCAAGGCCACATGTAGGTAAATCTACATCTACAGAATCGGAAAAGTTATTGGTTCGGTAAAATACCGAATCGGTAATTTTACCCATTTTGTAAATTTGCTATGTAGGGGGGACTCTTCTGAGTCCCAAAGGCCTTAACGAATCGGTATTTTAACATGAAATCAAACTTCATGGTAAATTACCGATTCCGGTGTGCATGCACATGTGTGCATGCACACTTATGTCATGTGAAAGGCAGACCTGCCCTTAGGGCTGGTATGCCTGCCAAATGGCACCTGTGCCTGTTTTGAGGGTACCAGAGGGTGTCAAAGTGATACCCCCTGCACCCTTGTGAATACTTTTTTTTTATTTTTTATAGCATTGTCGAATCTAGTTCTTACTGTTATTGATTTACTGTTTGGTAATAGTGGTTAATAACATTTTTTATTATATTTCACCACAGATTCAACTGCAGATTATTTGGGAATTAGACAATGCCGTCTAAGGATAGAATTCGAAAGGCTACAAAATGTCAGCAGTTACCAAAAATTTTGCAGCAGTCCTCTACATTAATATTAACTCAACGGACGAAGACAACACCGGGTAAGAGAACAAAATCATTCCTTAAAAACATTTGTAGAAACAAAAGTATAACTACAGAACAAGTTTTAGTCCAGAAAAAGAGAGCCAATTTAAATGGAAAGGAAAGGCCTGTGAAAAAAGTTTGTGCTAGAGCAGGAGATAACTCTGTGCATGGCAGTAGAAGGGCAAATATTTTCAGGGACATTCATAAGCGAATGTTCCGTAACAGAGTAATTGTCAATTTGGTAAAACAATTTAAAAAAGGTCAACAGAAAGTGTCATTTCATAAGAAAAAGAAAAATGTAGAGAAAATTATTGATCAGGCTTTCGAAATCAAGCGAAAGTTATTTATTTTGGTAATTAATAGAATTAGGAAACTAAACAAGGTAATCTATGTTTTCAAATCTAATAGTAGATGGAAGAGAGACGTTAATCGGACTAATTTTTGTGAAGTTTTCTTAGGAGAATGGATGCATAGTTCAAATAGTGTGGCATTTTTTAATGAGGAGCGTTATTTTCAGGACAATGATTTGGTGCATGCAGTTGACAGCAGTGGTCGAGCATATGAGGTAAAAGATGGTCATCCGGTTGAAAAAGAAATACTTGTGTCTGCAGATGCAGAAGAGGCGCTAAGTGATGAGGTTTTAGGGAGACGTCCTAAGGGACCAGTGTACACCTGGAAGTGTAGTTCTATTTGCAGTGTGCGACAGGATTCCATCAATTTGCTTTGTGATTTTATACGGACGTTTCATAAGAAAAGTGTAAAGCAAAAAATAAAGTTGTTGCAAGAATTGGATCCTTGCAGAGTGAGACAAGTGACAGGTTTGTGTGGTCATTCACTGGCTTGTCTTTCTAGGAGAGTATGCCAGAGTGTATTTCTTCATTTCAGGATGCTTGCAGTGCATCATAATAAAGTGAGGAAATTAGTTAGAATGTTGTATTATGCTAAGAGTCCAGCAATTATGCTTAAAAAATTAAGCAGTGCTCTTTTGCATGGTTCTGAAGTAGATGTGAAGGATATTTGTCAAGAAATTGAGTTCTGTTATTTTGCTGGTAAAGAGAACAATGTTGATATTGAACCACTAGAAGATGGTAATGTGGAAGACAGTGAACAGATTTTCAGTACAGATAAGTTTCACAAGGAAATTTCCACGTTTATGGTAAAATCAAGTGAAAGGCCTAATTTCACTTGTGTGTGTTGTCGACGGACTTATTATAAGAATCAGACTAAGTTAGTGCATATATATGCAAAGAGTGATATGGAAAACAATAGTGAATGGAAGGATTTTGCCACATACTTGATGGTAGAAAATTATTTTGATTTGGGAGCAGACCAACATATGTGTACTTATTGCTATAACAAATTAAACCAAAACCAGATGCCTGCTAGAGCGGTTTATAATAATCTGGAATTAGAAGACATTCCTTATGAATTGAAGGATTTAAATACTTATGAATCTATTTTGATTCAAAGTGTCCATCCCTTCCAGGCTATTGTACGAATGGAGCCAAAGACAGGGAAGTTGCCTCCATCAGATTTACAGAGAGGATTAAAGGGAAGGGTTGTTTATTTGCCTTTGGATTTGAAGAAAAACATTAATACAATTGGAGTAGAGAAAGTGGAAGAGGAACCTCTGGTTATCATAGTTAATGGTGTTCCGACAAAGAGTAAGAAAATCTGGCAAAATTTAGTGGATGTTAGGAAAGTTAAAAAGGCAACATTGTATTTGATAAAAAATAATAAGTACTACAAGAATGTATGTGTTGCAGAAGAGGAAGTAAGTGAAGAAGAGGACAGCGATTTGTGTCCTGGTCAAATTGAGAAAATAGAAGCCTCTAAAAAGGAAGAAATATATGAACATTATAGTGTTTATCCTTTGCATTCCAAGGAAGTCATGGGGAATGCTATTGAGTTGTTTCAAATGAAACAAGCCAAAGGGAGTCCTATTAGTGTTTGGGAGGAAAGTTTGGAAGCTCGGTGTTTCCCTCAGTAATTTCCCACAGGTCGAGGAGGACGTTATGATGAGCGACCTGTTCAAATTCCTGCTTCAGAATACCGGACTTTACGATTGTATACAGAAGATCCTAGGTTTCGACAATGCATTCCCTATTTATTTCATCTATTGTTTGAAAGTGATCTCTCTGGATTGTCTTATGCAGTGAACCACATCTTGAAAAGTGGTATACAACTGCGAAATATCTCGGCAAGGGACTTTATGGATAAAGTCAATGTGCAAGACAGTATTTTGGATTCTCACCTGATTAATCTCATGGCTTGTCAGCGTGGTACTAATGAGTATTGGTACCGCCGTCATGGTGACTTAAAATGTATGCTGAGGAACTTAGGAACTCCCACATGGTTCCTCACTCTCAGCTGTGCTGAGTATGGCTGGGAAGACTTACTTGAATTTCTACGAGAGGTAAATGGAAACATTGAAAATATTGAATTTAAGACACCAGGAGAACTGTGCTCTTTGGATCCTGTGAATGTTTGCAGGTACTTCAATCATAGATTTGAAGCTATGATGTCTTTCATCATGAACAAGAGAAATCCACCTCTTGGAGAGGTGTTGGATTTCTTTTGGAGAAAGGAGTATCAAGCAAGAGGTGCTCCTCATATACATATGCTACTATGGATCAAAGATGCACCCAGATTTGGAACAGATCCGGATGACTTAGTGATGAGTTTCATAGAACAGTATGCTACATGTGCTGTTCCAAAGACAAATGAAGACAAAAGTCTAAGAGAACAAGTTTTACGGTTTCAAAGTCATCGTTGTCGAAAGTACTGTCGTCGTAAATTCAGAAACAAGGACAAATACTACACCAAATGTTGTTTTGCATTTCCACGGTCGGTGTTATTAAAAGGAAGAGTTAACAATTTGATGTCATCGCTGCGACATAATGTGACGAGGAAATCACCCAAAAACACATACAATTTGAAAAGAAACGAAGAGTCCAAGTACATCAACGACTACAACCCAGTGATTTTGTCCATGTGGAATGCTAACATGGATATACAGTTTGTGGCTGACAACTGTATGGCTGTGGCTCGGTATGTGACGTCTTACATCACTAAAAAAGAAAAGACAGAACTGAAGGATATGTGGGAGGATATTTCCCATGAAAAGAGCCTCAGTAAGAAGTTGTACAGTTTCAGTCTGAAGATGTTGTCGCATCGAGAAATTGGAGCTTACGAATGTTCTGACCGGTTATCTTCAGCAAGTATCTATGCCAAATCTAGGAGTATCATTTGGGCGAGTCTTGGTCTTGCTGCAACGCGTAATCGAGTTTTGAAACCTGTACGGGAAATTGAGTATTTGGCGGAGAAGGAGCCAAACAGTACAGATATTTTGAAGAGCAACATGTTGGATACATATTATCCAAATAGAAGCAGTCATCTGGAGAATGCTTGTCTGTATGAAGTTCTTCAAAATTACGTTTTCAAGAGGAACATCAAAGAAGATATTGATAAAGGTGTGTATGCTGTAATTGGAAGTGAGGGATGTCTGGTCAAGCAAAAAAAATGTCAATTGATAAATCATCGAAAATTGGATTGCGAATCTCCCGAAAGAAAAGCGTTTTTCTATTTAGCTCTTTTGCAACTTTTCAAGCCTTGGCGTGCAGAAGAGGAACTGCTTGGGGATTTCCTCTGTTATGAAGACTCTTTCAATGCAGCCAAGGAGTCCATAGAATGTCCTGTTTTTCCAAAATATCTACAAATGTTGAATGCAGAGATTGAGCAGAAAGCAACAATTGCAGCCGAGATTGCTAGAGACAGTTCTCAGGACAGTCAAAGTTCTGTTTCATTGAGTCAGGATCCACTAGGAGAACCAGTTATTGAAAATGAAGCTGCCACTGCCATGATTGAAGTGGAAAGAGCCATGGCACATGCTCAGAAGGATGCGGTTAACTTAGAAGAATTGGAAAGACAACTTAACGTGGAGCAGAGGAAAATATATGTCAAAGCTACCAACCAAATTGAGCATGGATTAAGTCATGAGAAGAAAGAGTGCTCATGTATGTCGTTGAAGCCTGTCCGACTGTACGTGAGTGGAGAAGCAGGAACTGGAAAAAGTTTCCTTATTAAAGCAATTTCATGTTATATGCAGAAAAGGACTGATTCATCACTGTCATGTGTTGTGACCGCTCCAACTGGATTGGCAGCTCATAACATTAAAGGGATTACTTTGCATCGGTTACTGATGCTGCCAGTGGAGCATGATAACAAATTACAATACCACAAGTTATCTGGAGATGCTTGTTGTGAAGTATCTCGAGTTTTGAAGAAGATGAAACTACTTATTATTGACGAAGTAAGCATGGTTTCCAATCTCATGCTTGCTTTTGTGCATTTAAGAATGCAGGAAGTTCTTAAAACAGAGTATGATGTGTTATTCGGTGGCAAACACATCATTGTTTTTGGTGATCTTCTGCAGCTGACACCAGTGAAAGGACAACCAGTGTTTAAACTGCTTATACATGAAGATACCAAGAAGTGCCTAGGGAGCATTGGCAACGTTAACATATGGTTAAACTTCAGTTATGCTGAGCTGCGTGAAAATATGCGTCAGGCGAAGGACGAAGATTACAAGAATATTCTACAAGATATTAGAATCGGGAGAGTGACTGAGCGTGGTAAACAAGCTTTACATGCATGCTTACTGTCAAATTTATATCCAGAAGAAGACGTTTTGCCAGAGGATATTTTTCAGAAAATTACTGTGAAGAAATCTGGAATATGTTTGATGCCAACTCTTGCAGAATTTTCCATCTTCAACAGAAAATTTAGAAAAACAAGAGATTGTAAAACTTGAAGCTATTGACAAAATAGAGCATATGGGAGCAACAATTATTTTGTCAGAGAATTTGAAATCTAAATTGGATTCATTAGAGAAGACTATATCTAAAACTGCGGGTTTTGAAAAGACTTTGAATGTATGCTTAAATTGCCGAATCATTTTGAGAAGGAATTTACATGTTGAAAGAGGTCTGGTAAATGGATCAATGGGTAATGTTGTTGATTTTGAGAAATACAGAAGTAGAGATGGAATTGAATTTTTAAAAATTAAATTTGATGGCATTGAGGAAGTACAGGTAATTGGTCGTTGCTCTGCTAGGTTTTTGCTTGTTAAAGACTTATATGTTCGCCGTAAGCAGTTTCCTGTTTGCTTGGCATATGCGGTGACAATTCATATATCGCAAGGTTTAAGTGTAGACACTGCTTTAGTTAATATTGGCAGTTCTGTATTCAAAGAGGGTATGGCTTATGTAGCATTGTCACGAGTCAAAACTTTATCGGGTTTGTACTTGATTGACTGTGATGGCACAAACATTTGTGCAGATCTAGATTGTGTTAAGGAATACAATAGGTTAAGAAGAGAGTATGCACCACATTTGCCTCAATATCCTTTGATTGAGAAATGTGTGGTAGGCCGGAAACGAATAAATATCAGTAATAGTAGGAAGGTTGTAGCAAAAAGAGCAAAAGTCGATGAACCCAAAAGTGGAAGCAGGAATAAAATGAATTCTGTTGATAATGTTGTTGGTTTTAAATTTGAAAATAGTTCTGGTGTCAACTGCTATGCTAATGTAGTTGTTAATGTTCTCTTTTCACTAGAGACTTTCAAAGAACAGATTGTGATCAATTCGGAACAAAGTTTATGCTGTTTGTTGAATTCTGTGTTAGAAAAATGTAGTGCTGATAAAACGAGAGTAGAAAGTGTGTCTGAAATTCGTTTTCTGTTAGACGAATGTTCAGGTCAAACAGAATTCTCGGAAAATATTCAGCAGGATTGTCAGGAGTTTTTAATGTATATGCTTGATGTATTGCAAGATGAGGGTGTAGATGTAGATTATCTATTTGGCCTTTCTTATCAATGGCAGCATGACTGCGAGAACTGTAGGCTATCAAGTACTACTAGTGTAGACTCAGAAAGATTTATATATTTAACTTTGCCTGACAGTAAATCAGTATCCTTCAATAAGCTAGTAAATGCAGCCGATCAGAACATGGAGTGCAGCCAATGTAAGTCTGGAATGCTGTCCACGTTAATTTTACGAAGTTATGGCCAGTATGTCATTTTAATGTTCCAACGATGTAGGCCTGATGGAACTAAATTGACAACTTTAATTAATAATTTTGTGGCTTCGCAGTTGTCAATATCAGGAAGGACTTTTAAAACTACTGCAATTATATATCATAACGGTCCATCAACTAATTCAGGACATTACACAGCTTATTTAAAATCTGGAAACGGATGGTCATTCTGCAATGATTCTGTTTTAACTTTTAAAAAAAGATTGCCTTTCCACCTTCAAAATTCTTACCTGGTGTTCTTACAACCAAAATTTTAGGAAAGGAAGCTTGGGATTTGTTTAGAGGAACTTATAGAGGTTCTAATGGCTCCTACTATATATGGCCTTATGGATAATTGTAGTACAGAGCGAAAACTATTCGTTTTTATAAGCAAAGTCAAGCAGCAGATCAAAAAAAGGAGTAGAGGAAATGTAAGTCTGCAATGCTGTCCACATTATTTTTTTAAACTTATGGATGAAATGTCATTTTACAATTTCAACAACATAAACTAGAAGAAAATAAGTTGTCCAGTCTAATTAAAAATGTTTTTGCTACACAGTCATCGATTTCAGGAAGAACATTTCCATTGCAGTTATTACATAATATGCTGGTCCTTTGACAATATCTGGATATTACACAGCTTATTTAAAATTTTAAAAATGGCTATTCTTTCATCAAACATTACTAATTGAGTATGAAGCAATGTTGCCTTTAAACCTGATTTTTGAAGTCAGAATTTAGGGTAGGTAATTGGACTACAATGATTCTAGGTGTTGCTGTAACTTAGTGTGCTGTTTCAAATTGCTTTTTATGTCTCAGTTTTCTTAAAATAATTGAGTTTATCTTTCAGAAAGTGGCGGGCAGAAAATAGTAACAGCACAACTGAGTGTAAGCTGTTTATAGGATATCCTTTGATGTCATAGAAAGTAAGTTACTTTGGAGAAGTTCCTATTTCTGCCTATTTATAATTTTTGGTTTTTTTAAACACAATCATTTTGATTGTGTTTTTTTCCCCCGCTGTTATATGATGAATACCTTCAACTCACTGTTTTCAGTGAAATTTGATTTTTTCTGATAACAGCAAAAATAAACCATTAAATATGTTTAATTAATTTTCTACTTTGAATTGTGATTTTGTAATATGTATATGGATTGGTGTGATTAGAGGCGGTAGACCTTGAAGCAGAGGTCGGCCTGGGACCAAGGTTCAATTCCTGAAGTGGCAGGATCTTGGGCCTTGGTCAGCGGACTCGATAATTTTTGCTTCGGTGCCTACTCCAACCATGGGTCCCACTCAGCAACTTTGGGTAATAGTTTGCTTAATCTCAACTAACAGCCCCATCAGCGCCGGGGATGCCTGGCATCACCTTGGGGATGCTCAGGAGGGTTTATCTCACAGGGAAAGCCAGGATGGGTTCCCCAGTAAAATACAGCGCCGGGACGCTTCTTTGCTGGGTCAGCTGTACGCTTTACTAGTATACCACATTTAACATTTAACATTCATTTTGTCTTATGCTCACTCTTTTTTTACCATCTTGTATTAATTTAAATTTTCTTGTTCTTAATTACACAGATAAAAATTATGAAAATGACAATACAGTACGTTAATGACAATTATAAGGTAAGCGTTTAGTACTTTTTACGTTACATGTCTATCAGATTTAACTTTTATTAGTTCCTCTGCGTTTTTTTTTTAACCCTTAGTTTCCTGTCTTTGCTACTTCTTTCATTTCTTTTTCTATTACTTATTTATACTACTCTTTTCACTTCTTTTATCAGTCCCTCTTTCTACAGTAACTGTGTGTTACTCACTCTATTTTTCTTTCTTTTCACATTGCTCTCTGTTTATTAATTCGTCTTTTTTTAAAAAATATTTTTTTTTACTTCGCTCCCGGTTCGCGTACTCGAACGCTTACCAGGAAGCGTATCAATAGAAATAGAGGATGCTAGAGTGCTAAACATTCTAGCAATTTTTTTTGAAAAGGGAAGGTAGTTCTGAAAAGAACTTTTTTTTATTATTTTTGATGTTTTATATTTTTTTTGAATTTTTTTGAGGAAGGAGAAACAAAAATGATTTACTTCAAAGGGCTCAACAGGAGCAACAAGAAAAAAAAAATACTTTCTAGGACGTTTTGGACATTGATGATTTTCAAATGATCTATTTATTAAAGTAATACTCATTTCTCCACATGAAATAAATTTTCCACACTGTAAACAAGTAAATCTCATGTGCACAAAGTTCTTTTGCAGATTTGGAACCATTTCCCTTGCCTCTGACTCACTTATTGTAAAGTCATTGGTGGATGTTTTTGCCGGTCGGGGGTTTTCCACCAAATCTCGAAGTTGCGCTTTGGAATAATTAAGAGGGTGCCAAGTCTCCATGTGCCGATGCATGGTATGATTACCATAGCTATATTTTTTTTCGGTCCCTCTCGAGAGTGTTTTTTTGCAGATGAGGCAGGTAACGACCTAGCATTAACTTTCTTTTCATGAGAAGGAAAAGAAAAAAATTGCCAGATAAAATTCACTTTCACACGGGACGTTCTTGGCATTTCTTTCAGAAAGCCACTTGTCCCTTGCTCCTGTTCCTTGTCTTCCTCTTCTTCTTCTTCCTGGTCGAAGATGACCTGGCTAGTCGGTCCTTTCTTCTTTGGTGGTGGTGGAGGTGGTGGAGATCCACCAACTGCAGCTAATACAAATGCCATGTCTTAGCAAACAAAAACAGGTCTTTCTCTCATAAAAATGAAAGGCGGAGTGAGGAAGGAAAAAAGGTGGGACTTTCATAATTTGAGAAAACAAAATGTTCTAAACCAATGAAAAGTGTTTGTTAAACGTCATATGATCAAGCGTTCCATCATTAGGAAACTAAAAGTAAAATCAACCAATGAAAAGTTTTATTAACTAGTCACATGACCTGTTATGCTTACGTTCCGCGTTCCGCACCGTGCCTTGGATCGATTACGAGGCTTTACGTTTCGCTCCTTTGTTCGCGTTCCAGAACGCTTCCGGGTGCGCTAACGCAGCACGTCATAAGGGGCATTACGTAGTAACGCGATATGTTGCGTTTACGGGACGCGTCACGATGTGCATTTCTAAGTCGGTATTTGCACTAACGGAACGTTTACCGATTCGCGGACCGGCAACGAAACAAGAAAAAATAATTTAAACTATAATGTAAATTGAATTAAAAAAATATAATACAAATATATATAAAAAATATTTGTGAATTAGAATAAAAATATATGTTAGAGCTAGAGATATTTGCTATTAAAAAACCATTGAAATTCATTGAAAAAACCATAGGTTTTAGGCCATATATAGTTAGGGGTTAGCATTTACAAAACCTTAATTTACTCGCACAAAACCATATAAATTCGCATATATAGTTAGATGCAATAACTATATATCGCGCACCCGCAATCCACTGCTGATGATGTCACATTAATGACATGGTCAGTGACATCACTGATGACATCACTGATGACATCTCAAATGACATCACTGATTTCATCACTGATGACATCACTGATGACAACTCAAATGACATCACTGACAACATCACTGATGACATCAATCATGTGATAATACGATCAACCTCTTCAGACTCTAATATAACCTTAGATACACTCAGAGTAAACAGACACTCACAGACTGTCACTCATCCATGGAGTTACTCACACACCTAGTCAGTCATGCACTGAATCAATCACACCTCCATTTCATCAGCTATACAGTTATACACACCTTACTTATTCAAACATATACTAACACATATTTACTCTCTTATACAATTCCTGATACAAGTTTTCAATGATCCATTCAGCCACTCACACATTCACTGGCTCTTATACACAGTAATTTATATATGTGAACTTTCACATGTACTGTGTTTTACATATTTACTTACATTGACATGTAGCACTGAGATATCCATTCACTCACCAATACACTCGTACACAGTCAACCACCCATACAGCTGTTTCAACATGCAGTTTTGAACCCATAGATCGAGTGAATCAACTGTTCACACATGTATACACAGAGTCACACA
The DNA here is from genome assembly GCF_964263255.1 of Lissotriton vulgaris. Taxonomy (NCBI): domain Eukaryota; kingdom Metazoa; phylum Chordata; class Amphibia; order Caudata; family Salamandridae; genus Lissotriton; species Lissotriton vulgaris. The sequence goes on from NC_141687.1 coordinate 492,913,093, forward strand.
CCTCCCAGCCACCCCCACACACACACTTACTCTCCCATAGAAATACTTAGGCAACCAATCAATAACCCATATAGTTACTCATATAGCTACTGATTAACACATGCAGCACTTCATAGAACAACAGATATAATGATGCACAAATTAAGACAGTTTATTCACTAACCCATGCACTCAGTGAGACACATTTAATCACTCTCTCATACAGTCAGTCATGCACCTACTAAATCCTTCATCCAGACACTTATACATCCACTCATTCTTCAATATGTAAGACATATTTTGACTTTTCAGAAACATACAGTCACTGGATGTTGTCATTTGAGATGTCATCAGTGATGTCATCAGTGATGTCATTTCAGATGTCATCAGTGATGTCATCAGTGATGTCACTGACCATGTCATTAATGATGTAATATGTGACATCATCAGCAGTGGATTGCGGGTGCGCGATATATAGTTATTGCATCTAACTATATATGCGAATTACTATGGTTTTGTGCGAGTAAATTAAGGTTTTGTAAATGCTAACCCCTAACTATATATGGCCTAAAACCTATGGTTTGTTCAGTGAATATAGATATATATATATAGATATATATATATAGATATATATATATATATATACATAGCATCACATAGGGAAATATGTAAACGTGCAAATAATTTTTATGGAGTTGTGTATTATATTGTGGTTTTAAATGTATACATGTTATCTATGTTTTTGTAGCCCTGAAGAAGTCCTGCAAAGGGACAAAACGCATAGGCTACACTGTGAACTGTGAAGAGAAAAAAGAATACATGTCTCCATGCATTTTTAGGGATCTCACTTGATAAGAACAACAAAGTTAGCAAGTCTTTTGATGTTTGCAAATAAGTGTGTGCTGATCATCTTATTGTAAATGACCTATAGAAATAGTAAACCTATTGGTGCTAGCACCAGCTTACACAGTTTGCAATGGCAGACCTGTAGTTCCATTTTGCATGGCCTCTCATGGGTGACATAATACATGCTTCAGCCCATGGCAGGCATCCTTGGTACCTATGACCTAGGTATATGGGAACCATATACTAAGGACATGTAAGGGTACCCCAGTTTCCTATCTGGAGTGTACCTAAGTACGTGTCATTACATTTTAGCCATAAAGCAGCTAGACGTTGGTCCTGATTAGCAGGATCCCAGTCAGACTAGTTAAAACAGTGTAACATCCAGCGTGGTAACCATAAGAAGTAGATCCTACTTTCCTATAAGGGTTACTTGAACAGCTGTTTTATACGGATCATAACAATCTTGATAAGATATCTGTGCTATCTCTTTTTCACTAATAATAGTGTGAATGTAATTATTGCATGTTCTACTCCTATTGGACCACACCAATAGTGTAATATGTTGGCTTCCTTCATAGACTTTATGCTGAAACGTTTTTAAATTACATATTTCTTCATCCCAAAAAAAAATCCTTGGGGCTCTGTGCCACCTTGCTCAACTCCTGACATTGTCTTGCTTAATCATTCATATTGATCCCCAAAACCTTTACCGCTCTTGATGCCTTTTCCAGGGCCTGCTGCAGTTCCTGAATTGTTGTTGAATGATGCCGGTTTATTATGGTTTTATTAGCAACCGTCCACCACCTAAACGCAGCTCTAAAGGCCTAAGAAACCTGGGGCCATGTTCAGATTTTATTTTTTTTAATCAGTACTTTGCAATCTGATTTCTTCTCTCCAGACCTGATCAGCTAGCAATAACCTATCAAACTGCCATCTACATCTGGAGCTTCAATCGACATGTAGACACATTTCTAGCAAAATAATGGAGCATTTCAAGAAAGCAGTAGAGGTTATTGTGGTTAACTTATTAATTACCATTGACAAATCATATTGAAATCTAAATGTGATGTGGTATTAAATGGCCTCCCAAAACAGGTAGATTTCTTAACACCCAGATGATCAAGATGCCATGGGTCCACTATTGCAAAATCGGGCTAGAAAATAGATATCGCTGCTGTGTCAGTGCCTCTCTTTTATACTCTATTGGACGATGATAATTAATTAAGTTAATATATGACCTTCTCCACAAGGACCTTCACCCAAATCTGTCTACCTTATCATTCCTCTTGACACTGACAATTTTCCAGATTATATTCCTTGACAAGTAAGTTGCTGCACCTGAAGATGCAAACAAAGAATGAAAAAATGTTCTGGGGATATTTTAGCACCTTATATGCAGCCCTGAAGAAGTCATGGGGCATTTCCCTCACTGACAAAACATGTTTTGGCTGACTATAAAAACAAAGGAAGAGGCTAATAGCTGAAAACCATAAAAGAAGAAGAACGAAAAGAAAATAACTATTTTGTTTTTTCTATGACTAGGCTGTAATTTATTTAATTGAACCGAGACTGCGTGTGCTAGAGCTATGTATATCCATGATTTAGAATCCTGTTCACATTACATTTAGCACTCCTATTCACTTGTGTCATCGATCATTCACCTATACAAGCATTTTCATACCTGTTGCCTAAATGTTATAGACACTATTCAAAACCCACTGTTTAGAAGAATGACTGCAAATACCCAGTCCTGACTTTTAGTATTGCAGCCCATACCGAGTATACCGCTCTTTTTTCCCCTACTATCCAATCGGTGGGGTCCCCTTACCCACCAGACCCACCACCCCTAAAAAAGAATTACACGTTTTGCACCTTAACCCTCCCATATCCTTGCTGGCACCCTGTTCCTGTGCATTTGATTGCTCTTTTCTTCCTGCAATGCTACAGGAGGATCCTTCCCAGTTTAAACCCATGACATAGAACCTGTCATGACAAATAGACATACACAATCACTAACACCCACTACACATTTTAAGGCTAAGTAAAGTGATGTGAGGGCTCCTACTTCAAAGAAAACAAAACAAAAATACAACTTTGCTGTGTTACGTGAAAGGGACACAGCAGAATATTTACATATGTACTAAGATAATGTGCTGCTTCTTTCTCCCCGAGCACTGCCGCACTTCAGGCTGACTTGTGCCAATGCAAACACACTTGCACCGTAGGTCAAGGGTGTGAGATGGCTTCAAGCATAGGTTTTATACTCAAAGGGTGCCCTTCCAGTACAAAATACGATGATTAGACATAGTTCAACACTTTTGCCACTTTGTATGGGTGCTGTACAAAGTTGGAAATGTTTCAAAAAAAGAAAACCTTTCTCAAACTTTACACCCGCCTCAAAGAAGAAGAATTTTTGATGAAGGTCCTCTCTATTTTTTAAGGAGATAGGGCTTTGTAACCAAATACATTGGTGGCTGCACTGCACTTTCCATATACCACCTAGACTAAGGCCTTTTGAAACAAAGTAGCACAAGGTGCTACCACCTGTTGCTTCAGGGCTGCTTTCTAATATAATTCAAGATTTGTACCAGCAAGTAAATCCCAACCCAGCACTTTGCATGAGGGGTGGGAGGAATTTGCGTAGTTACGCTACTCAAAGCTCTGCGAAACAGTAAAAAATCTCTGCGAGCACGCAAAAGTTCCACAAACATGCAGAATTGCTTGTTCCGCCCATTCGCAATGCTTTTTCCTGTTCCCAAATGCTGTTGGCGTGCTCGGGGAGAAATATCTTGCAAACACGCATTTTGAAAGCGCAAACAAGCAAAGAATTCCCTGAAGTCGTGGATCGCAGACTTTTGGGCAATTCTGAGTTCTCTGTGGAACGCGAAGTTATCCAAATTCCACAAATTCCAGGAGCGGATCGGATTTTACCACCCGGGCCTACTTTGCACCAGTTTGCATCGGTTTCTTGATACAAGATTTGTACAATATTTACGCAACCTCTACTCAAAATGGGAATGCAATCAAATCACAATTATGGTTTAATGTCCATCATCACACATTTTTGATTTGCCGGTTATAACACTATTTTCAGAGCTGATAGATAAAACTAAAAAGGGGGCAATAGCGCAATAATTGCAAAGAATGCCATTCCCCACTATCTCTTGCCAAAGAAAGCCATATCATTGCTTTCCTCACCATCCATCTGTACAGGAAGTGACATAACTTGTTTCTGTCAAAACAGCATTTTAAAGAATTCGGTCAAGCAGATGTTTACTGGAAGTGACATCATAGGTTTACTACCATAACAATTGTTTAAAAAAAGAAGCAGGCAAGCAAGTGTTCTTCATGCCCCTTTTATGATGTATGCCAGGAGAGATCTCCTGGCTTTTAATCAAATGACGCAAACCCTCTCTGACACACTTACTAGGTCACTGATGGAATTAGGTATATTGACCTTCCAGAGAATTAGGGACCACAATAGTGGCAGCTATATTAGTACCCAACCGACCGTCACAGCCACCAGAATTAATCTTCAACAAAAGAGGAAGGTCAGGCCAAAATTTGGGTGTTATTCCCGAACACTCACACCTTAGTGAAGCACCAAGATGAAATCTTTCCCCTCCTGGAATCGCAGTCCCCTGATATGCTGTTACTTACGGAGACATGACTCATGGATGAAACCTCCCCTGACATACTCTCTGCCCTTCCCAATCAGTATTATGTTTTGCAAATTAATAGTACAACAGGGAAGAAGAGGGGGGGTTGCAGCTATAATTAAAAAAGATCACCGACTCACTAAGCTGTCCCGGCTGGACCTACCCTTTGTGGAAAATGTAGTACTGAATCTGAGTCCACAATTTCATCCCTCACTTGTCTTTCGTTATACAGATGCCCAAATTACATGCAGGGATTTTCCCAGGCCCTTGCTGAATCCATAGTGCTCTTGATTGAGGACCATGCCAATGTTCTTCTTATAGGAGATTTAAATTACTGGGCAAAGGAAGACAACAGGGGACAGCAAGCCACTGACTTCACAGCTGCCCTAAGTAACCTGAACCTGGAGGAAAAAGTGAACCTTTCGACCCATATCAAAAGCCACATTTTGGACAAAATTTGGATCTCACAATTTCCAGTGACAAACTTGAGTATAATCCCTTGTGGGTGGTCAGACCATCACCTGATCTCTTGCTCAGTGCTTCGGCCTAATGGACCGCCTATCGGTCCTGATATTACGTCCAGAAACTGTGCACGGGTCAACCTTACTGACTTTTGCAGGGAACTAGGGAAGTCTCCTCCTGTCCCTGATGAGGACATCGAAGGATATGAGTACAAAATCTCAAGCTGGTTGATCGAGGCCAGTAATCACCTTGCTACAATGCGGAGCACAATCTATTCAAGAGGCCATGATGTGAATACATGGTTCTCAGATGACTTGAAAATGGCTTAACGCAACCTTAGATGAGCAGAAAGGAAATGGCGGTATGAGTACTTGCCAGACCTTAAAACTAGGTTTCTCCTACAACTTAAAATGTATAAATCTCTTTTAAGGAGAACTAAAGTGAGTTATTTCCAAAGTAAAATCTTGAACGCGCCTAACAAATCAAAGGAGATATTTAGGATTGTCACAAAACTATCTCATCCAGATAGAGTGACCCTCCCAGTCATATCCTCACAGAGTTTGTGTGACTCTCTTAATGCCTTCATCATGAACAAGATTTAGGCCATAAAAAAGAGCATCCCCTCTATCAATTTATCAGCAGGGGACATGAATAGCCTGATCCTTTCAGACACGGTCGCTCCTCACACTGCTCCCTGCTCTGCCTGACTGCCTGGTATCGTAGCGCTATACCGCCAGACTGCAATCCGCTACCTTGACTTGCTCCCACAAGCGCTTCTGCCAAACAGATTAAATCAATTGATATCGCAGCACTAGATTGCCTGAATGTTGACTAATTAATTGCTTTCTTAAACATATCGTAGCGCTAGATTGCCAAAGTGCGCTTTTACGATATTTACAATTGTGCTGTGCTGCCTGCTGTTTTCATCTGTGCCTGATTGTACCATTGCATCGCGTTATTTCTGTTTGTGACCCAATCCTGTTTAGATTTGGCTCGCTGCCATTTTGTTGTTGTTGTTGTGCCTCCCTGCCCGGATCTCCACCCCGCACCCGCCTCCCAGCTGCTCCTCCCTCACCCCTCCCCCTCCACTATCCACATATGACAGATGTATTTGCGCGCAGCGTTCACGCGCAGTAGTCACGCCCTATGTGCACCGAAGGTGCGCCAAAGATAAGCCCGTCTACGCCCGTCCGCACCTGGACCGCGCCCAGCGCCAGACCCCCTGCTCCCCGCAAATCCCATTCCTCCCGCAGACCATACGACGCCGCAACCTTCTCAGCACTTAATCCTGGCCCACTCCCATTCTGCTACCACGCCGCCCCAGGACACACCCATGGACCCTTCACCTGCCGCTCCTGCAAGTTCGACAGCATCAGGACCCACACCAAATCCACTAACTTCAAACAGAGCTCCAACACCAACCAACTAAAATGCTTCCTGCTCAACACCCGCTCAGGCCACAGACACTCCATCGAACTCTGGAACCTACTTGACACTACATCGCCGGACGTCGCCTTCCTTACAGAAATCTGGATGAACGCCTCATCAGCCCCTGACATCGCCATAGCCATCCCGGACGGCTACAAGATAATCCGAAAGGACTGCATCAACCAAACAGGAGGAGGCATCGCCATTGTCTATAAGAACACCATCCGCATCACGACCAGTTCCAACGATAACCTCGCTACCGCCAAACACATTCAATTCCAGATTCACACCAACCCAAAAACCACACTCAGAGGCACCCTCATCTACAGACCCCCAGGTCCCCGCACACAATTCAGCGAAGACATCGCTGACTTCATCAGCCCACATGCCCTACCCTCCGAGAACTACATTCTACTGGGAGACCTCAACTTTCACCTGGAAAAGAAAAACGACAACAACACCACCACCCTTCTGGACAACCTGGCCAACCTCGGACTCGTCGACACCCCCACCCACTCTGCCGGACACATGCTTGACCCTATCTTCACTTCCAGCAAGCACATCTCCTTCGATCACACCACAGCTCTCCATTGGACGGACCACAGCTGCGTTCACTTCAACTACAAAAAATCCACGACCCACAACCCCCCACAATCTATTCCCCGAAGAAATTGGAATAAAATCACCACCGACCAGATCGTCACATTGCTTCACCAAAACCCCCCTGCCAATTCATCGGACCCAAACCAAGCATCCACCAACCTCACACAATGGATCACCACAGCGCCGACGAACTAGCACCCTTGAAAAACCATCTAACCAACCTGGTTCAATGATGACCTTAAGAAATCCAAGAAGCTCTGTCGTACTCTCGAGAAAACCTGGAGAAAAAACCCACCCGCTGACATCCTAGCCTCCTTCAAGAACGCCACCCAAAAACACCACCAACTGATCCGATCCACCAAGAAATCAGCTTTCAAGGATCGACTTGACAACAATGCCCAAAACAGCAAGGAACTATTCAACATCGTTAAAGGATTCACTAACCCCTCCGCCGGCACTAACGACATCACCCCCTCCCAAGTCCTCTGCGACTTTCTATCCTCATTCTTCCACAACAAAATCGCCGAAATACATAACAGCTTTGAAAATCAGTCGAAAGACCAGTCCACTCCACCCACCTCCGAACCAAAACCGCACTCTAACAACCTTTGCGTCTGGAACCCAATCACCACCGATGACACCATCCGCCTGATGAACTCCATCCACTCAGGATCGCCAACCGACCCATGTCCCCACCACATCTTCAACAAAGCAGACTCCATCATCGCACCCCATCTGCACAATGTCATTAACTGTTCCCTCAACTCCGCTACCTTCCCGGTAAACTGGAAACATGCCAAACTCAGCGCCCTTCTGAAGAAACCCACGGCAGACCCAACTGAACTTAAGAACTACCGCCCCATCTCGCTCCTCCCATTCCCTGCCAAAGTCATCGAGAAAGCCGTCAACAGTCAGCTCAACGCCTTCATCGAATCCAACAAATCCCTCGACCCCTCACAGTCCGGCTTCCGAGCCAAACACAGCACCGAAACCGCCCTCATTGCAGCAACAAACGACATTCGAACACTACTGGACAACGGAGAAACAGTTGCCCTCATCCTACTTGACCTCTCCGCAGCCTTCGACACAGTCTGTCATAGCACCCTCATACAACGCCTCAGCAACGTCGGAATACAAGGAAAAGCATTGGACTGGATCATCTCGTACCCTCACCGGAAGAACTCAAAGAGTCCGCCTCCCCCCTTTCAAATCAGAGGCCACCGAAGTCATCTGCGGAGTACCACAAGGATCATCACTCAGTCCTACCCTCTTCAACGTTTTCATGAGCCCCCTCGCTTCCATCGCACGCCAACACAACCTCAACATCATCTCCTACGCAGACGACACCCAGCTGATCCTCTCCCTCAACAAAGACCCAAACACCGCCAAAACCAACCTACACGAAGGAATGAAAGAAGTAGCTGAGTGGATGAAGAACAGCCGATTAAAACTAAACTCGGACAAAACAGAAGTCCTCATCTTAGGGACATCCCCCTCTGCCTGGGACAACACATGGTGGCCACCGGCCCTCGGAACCGCACCCATACCTATGGACCACGCATGTAACCTGGGCTTCATCCTAGACTCCTCCCTCTCGATGACCAGACAAGTCAACGCTGTCTCATCATCCTGCTTCAACATCCTACGAATGCTCAAAAAAATCTTCAGTTGGATCCCCACCGAAACTAGAAGGACGGTCGCCCACGCACTGGTCACAAGCCGACTGGACTACGGTAACACCCTTTACGCCGGAACCACAGCCAAACTACAGAAAAAACTCCAACGCATCCAAAACGCCTCAGCCAGACTCATATTGGACATCCCTCGGCAAGCTCACATTTCCAACCACCTGAAAGAACTCCATTGGCTCCCTGTCAACAAGAGAATACCGTTCCGTCTCCTCACCCACGCACACAAAGCACTCTACGACCTAGGACCCGAATGCCTCAACACGCGTCTATCCTTCTACACCCCCTCCCGACAACTACGATCATCCAATCAAGCCCTCGCTACAATTCCGCGAATCCACAGATCCACCATGGGGGGAAGATCCTTCTCCTACTTAGCGGCCAAGACCTGGAACTCTCTCCCCACCCACCTCCGCCTTACACAGAACCACCTCTCCTTCAGAAAACAACTAAAAACTTGGATATTCGATAAGTAAACACCTCCCTCCCTCAAGCGCCTCGAGACCCTCTGGGTGAGTAGTGCGCTATACAAATGTTGGAACTTGAACAATCTCATACTTTCCCAATATGTCTCAAGAGCACCTAACAAAGTTACTGACTAAAGTTAAGTTGGATTCACCCAATGACATTTGTCCCCCAAAGGTCTTAAGAGTAGTGGAAACCGCCTTTGAAGACATTGTGCTACCATTTCTTAATCAATCCATTTACTCTGGGTTGGTCCCCACATTTTTATTAACCCCTTCCATGCTCATGACGAGCTCAGCTCGTCATGAGGCACGGTTGAGCTGTGCTGATGATGAGCTGAGCTCGTCATGCAAAATGATAATCAATAAAAGTCAGCACGGGAGGGGAAAACACCTAGCAGCCAAGGGGTTAAAGCTATTATTGTACTTATTCTTAAGAAAGCAGGGACAGACCTCACAGGTTTGA